>NC_134691.1:344421781-344718864 GCF_050947455.1 Rhinoderma darwinii | reverse complement strand
GCTCAAATAATACCATCACACAGTGCTCAAATAATACCACAATACAGTGCATAAATAATACCACAATACAGTGCTCAAATAATACTGCAATATAGCGCCCAAATAACACCACCACACAGTGCCCAAATAATATCAACACACAGTGCTCTAATAATACCACAATACAGTGCACAAATAATACCACCACACAGTGCCCAAATAATACCACGACACAGTGCTCAAATAATAACACAATACAGTGCCCAAATAATACCACAATACAGTGCTCAAATAATACTGCAATACAGTGCCTAAACAATACCGCAATACACTGCCCAAATAATACCACCATAGAGTGTTCAAATAATATCACCATATACTTCTCAAACAATACCACAATAATATGCTCAAATAATAACGCAATGCAGTGCCCAAATAATACCACAATACAGTGCCCAAATAATATCGTAATACAGAAGCCAAATAATACCGCAATACACTGCCCAAATAATACCTCCATAGAGTGCTCAAATAATACCACAATACATTGCTCAAATAATACCACAATACAGTGCCCAAATAATATCCCAATACAGTGTTCAAATAATACTGCAATACAGTGCCTAAAATATACCACCATACTGTGCTCAAATAATTACACCACAGAGTGCTCTAATAATACCACCATGCACAGCTCATAGAATTCCACCATACAGTGCTCAAATAATACCACTATACAGTGCTCAAATAATACCGCCATACAGTGCACACATAATACCACCATACAGTGCTCAAATAATACCCCTGTACAGTGCTCAAATAATACCGCCATACAATGCTCAATTAATATCACCATACACTGCTCAAATAATACCACAATACAGTGCACAAATAATATCCCAATACAGTGTTCAAATAATACCGCAATACAGTGCATAAATAATAACGAAATACAATGCCCAAATAATACCACCATAGAGTGCTCAAATAATACCACCATACACTGCTCAAATAATACGACAATAATATGCTCAAATAATAACACAATGCAGTGCTCAAATAATACGGCAATACAGTGCCCAAATAATACCGCAATACAGCGCCCAAATAATACCGCAATATACTGCCAAAATAATACCACCATAGAGTGCTCAAATAATACCACCATACACTGCTCAAATAATACCACCATACACAGCTCAAAAAATACCACAATACTATGCTTAAATAGTACCATCATACAGTGCTCATGCAATACCACCATGCACAGCTCATATAATACCACCCTACGGTGCTCAAATAATACAGACAAACAGTGCTCAAATAATACCACCATACAGTTCTCAAATAATACCGCCATACAATGCTCAATTTATATCACCATACAATGATCAAATAATACCACCATACAGTGCTCAAATAATACCACCATACAATGCTCAAGATATACCACCATACAGTGCTCAAATAATTCTACCATAGAGTGCTCAAATAATACCACCATACACAGCTCATATAATTCCACCATACACAGCTCATATAATACCACCATAAACAGCTCGTATAATACCACCATAAACAGCTCATATAATACCACCATACAGAGCTCATATAATGCCACCATACACAGCTCATATAATACTTCCATACACAGCTCATATAATACCACCATACACTGCTCATATAATACCACCATACACTGCTCATATAATACCACCATACATTGCTCAAATAATACCACTATACAGTGCTCATATAATACCACCATATATAGCTCATATAATACCACCATACAGTGCTCATATAATAACACCAAACAGTGCTCATATAATACCACCATACACAGCTCATATAATACCACCATACACTGCTCATATAATACCACCATACACAGCTCATATAATACCACCATACACAGCTCATATAATACCACCATACAGTGCTCATATAATACCACCATACACAGCTCATATAATACCACCATACATTGCTCAAATAATACCACCATACAGTGCTCATATAATACCACCATACACAGCTCATATAATAGCACCATACACAGCTCATATAATACCACCATACACTGCTCATATAATACCACCATGCACAGCTCATATAATACAACCATACACAGCTCATCTAATACCACCATACAGAGCTCATATAATACCACCATACACAGCTCATCTAATACCACCATACACAGCTCATATAATACCACCATGCACAGCTCATACATTACCACCATACACAGCTCATATAATACCACCATACACAGCTCATATAATACCACCATACACAGCTCATATACTACCACCATACACAGATCATATAATACCACCATACACAGCTCATATAATACCACCATACACAGCTCATATAATACCACCATACACAGCTCATATAATACCACCATACACAGCTCATATACCTCCATACACAGCTCATATAATACCACCATACACTGCTCATATAATACCACCATACACAGCTCATATAATACCACCATACACAGCTCATATAATACCACCATACACTGCTCATATAATACCACCATACACAGCTCATATAATACCACCATACACTGCTCATATAATACCACCATACACAGCTCATATAATACCACCATACACAGCTCATATAATACCACCATACACAGCTCATCTAATACCACCATACACAGCACATATAATACCACCATACAGAGCTCATATAATACCACCATACACTGCTCATATAGTACCACCATACGCAGCTCATATAATAACACCAAACAGTACTCATATAACACCACCATACACTGCTCATATAATACCACCATACACAGCTCATATAATACCACCATACACAGCTCATATAATACCACCATACACAGCTCATATAACACCACCATACACTGCTCATATAATACCACCATACACAGCTCATATAATACCACCATACACAGCTCATATAATACCACCATACACAGCTCATATAATACCTCCATACACAGCTCATATAATACCACCATACACATGTGGCTCATATAATAACACCAAACAGTACTCATATAATACCACCATACAGAGCTCATATAATACCACCATACACTGCTCATATAATACCACAATACACTGCTCATATACTACCACCATACACAGATCATATAATAACACCATACACAGCTCATATAATAACACCAAACAGTACTCATATACTACCACCATACACTGCTCATATAATAACACCATACACAGCTCATATAATACCACCATACACAGCTCATATAATACCACCATACACTGCTCATATAATACCACCATACACAGCTCATATACCACCATACACAGCTCATATAATACCACAATACACAGCTCATATAATACCACCATACACAGCGCATATAATACCACCATACACATCTCATATAATACCACCATACACCGCTCATATAATACCACCATACACTGCTCATATAATACCACCATACACAGCTCATATAATACCACCATACACATCTCATATAATACCACCATACACAGCTAATATAATACCACCATACACTGCTCATATAATACCACCATACACTGCTCATATAATACCACTATACACTGCTCATATAATACCACCATACACTGCTCATATAATACCACCATACACTGCTCATATAATACCACCATACACAGCTCATATAATACCACCATACACAGCTCATATAATACCACCATACACAGCTAATATAATACCACCATACACTGCTCATATAATACCACCATACACTGCTCATATAATACCACCATACACAGCTCATATAATACCACCATACACTGCTCATATAATATCACCATACACAGCTCATATAATACCCCCATACACAGCTCATATAATACCACCATACACAGCTAATATAATACCACCATACACTGCTCATATAATACCACCATACACAGCTCATATAATACCACCGTACACCGCTCATATAACACCACCATACAGAGCTCATATAATACCACCATACACAGCTCATATAATACCACCATACACAGCTCATATAATACCACCATACAGAGCTCATATAATACCACCATACACAGCTCATATAATACCACCATACACAGCTAATATAATACCACCATACACAGCTCATATAATACCCCCATACACAGCTCATATAATACCACCATACACAGCTAATATAATACCACCATACACTGCTCATATAATACCACCATACACTGCTCATATAATACCCCCATACACAGCTCATATAATACCACCATACACAGCTCATATAATACCACCATACACAGCTCATATAATACCACCATACACTGCTCATATAATACCACCATACACTGCTCATATAATACCACTATACACTGCTCATATAATACCACCATACACTGCTCATATAATACCACCATACACTGCTCATATAATACCACCATACACAGCTCATATAATACCACCATACACAGCTCATATAATACCACCATACACAGCTAATATAATACCACCATACACTGCTCATATAATACCACCATACACTGCTCATATAATACCACCATACACAGCTCATATAATACCACCATACACTGCTCATATAATATCACCATACACAGCTCATATAATACCCCCATACACAGCTCATATAATACCACCATACACAGCTAATATAATACCACCATACACTGCTCATATAATACCACCATACACAGCTCATATAATACCACCGTACACCGCTCATATAACACCACCATACAGAGCTCATATAATACCACCATACACAGCTCATATAATACCACCATACACAGCTCATATAATACCACCATACAGAGCTCATATAATACCACCATACACAGCTCATATAATACCACCATACACAGCTAATATAATACCACCATACACAGCTCATATAATACCCCCATACACAGCTCATATAATACCACCATACACAGCTAATATAATACCACCATACACTGCTCATATAATACCACCATACACTGCTCATATAATACCCCCATACACAGCTCATATAATACCACCATACACTGATCATATAATACCACCATACACAACTCATATAATACCACCATACACAGCGCATATAATACCACCATACACAGCGCATATAATACCACCATACACAGCTCATATAATACCATCATACACAGCTCATATAATACCACCATACAGAGCTCATATAATACCACCATACACAGCTCATATAATACCACCATACACAGCTCATATAATACCATCATACACAGCTCATATAATACCATCATACATAGCTCATATATTACCATACACTGCTCAAATAATACCACAATACAGTGCACAAATAATATCCCAATACAGTGTTCAAATAATACCGCAATACAGTGCATAAATAATAACGAAATACAATGCCCAAATAATACCACCATAGAGTGCTCAAATAATACCACCATACACTGCTCAAATAATACGACAATAATATGCTCAAATAATAACACAATGCAGTGCTCAAATAATACGGCAATACAGTGCCCAAATAATACCGCAATACAGCGCCCAAATAATACCGCAATATACTGCCAAAATAATACCACCATAGAGTGCTCAAATAATACCACCATACACTGCTCAAATAATACCACCATACACAGCTCAAAAAATACCACAATACTATTCTTAAATAGTACCATCATACAGTGCTCATGCAATACCACCATGCACAGCTCATATAATACCACCCTACGGTGCTCAAATAATACAGACAAACAGTGCTCAAATAATACCACCATACAGTTCTCAAATAATACCGCCATACAATGCTCAATTTATATCACAATACAATGATCAAATAATACCACCATACAGTGCTCAAATAATACCACCATACAATGCTCAAGATATACCACCATACAGTGCTCAAATAATTCTACCATAGAGTGCTCAAATAATACCACCATACACAGCTCATATAATTCCACCATACACAGCTCATATAATACCACCATAAACAGCTCGTATAATACCACCATAAACAGCTCATATAATACCACCATACAGAGCTCATATAATGCCACCATACACTGCTCATATAATACCACCATACACAGCTCATATAATACCACCATACACTGCTCATATAATACCACCATACACTGCTCATATAATACCACCATACATTGCTCAAATAATACCACTATACAGTGCTCATATAATACCACCATATATAGCTCATATAATACCACCATACAGTGCTCATATAATAACACCAAACAGTGCTCATATAATACCACCATACACAGCTCATATAATACCACCATACACTGCTCATATAATACCACCATACACAGCTCATATAATACCACCATACACAGCTCATATAATACCACCATACAGTGCTCATATAATACCACCATACACAGCTCATATAATACCACCATACATTGCTCAAATAATACCACCATACAGTGCTCATATAATACCACCATACACAGCTCATATAATAGCACCATACACAGCTCATAAAATACCACCATACACTGCTCATATAATACCACCATGCACAGCTCATATAATACAACCATACACAGCTCATCTAATACCACCATACAGAGGTCATATAATACCACCATACACAGCTCATCTAATACCACCATACACAGCTCATATAATACCACCATGCACAGCTCATACATTACCACCATACACAGCTCATATAATACCACCATACACAGCTCATATAATACCACCATACACAGCTCATATACTACCACCATACACAGATCATATAATACCACCATACACAGCTCATATAATACCTCCATACACAGCTCATATAATACCACCATACACAGCTCATATAATACCACCATACACAGCTCATATACCTCCATACACAGCTCATATAATACCACCATACACTGCTCATATAATACCACCATACACAGCTCATATAATACCACCATACACAGCTCATATAATACCACCATACACTGCTCATATAATACCACCATACACAGCTCATATAATACCACCATACACTGCTCATATAATACCACCATACACAGCTCATATAATACCACCATACACAGCTCATATAATACCACCATACACAGCTCATCTAATACCACCATACACAGCACATATAATACCACCATACAGAGCTCATATAATACCACCATACACTGCTCATATAGTACCACCATACGCAGCTCATATAATAACACCAAACAGTACTCATATAACACCACCATACACTGCTCATATAATACCACCATACACAGCTCATATAATACCACCATACACAGCTCATATAATACCACCATACACAGCTCATATAACACCACCATACACTGCTCATATAATACCACCATACACAGCTCATATAATACCACCATACACAGCTCATATAATACCACCATACACAGCTCATATAATACCTCCATACACAGCTCATATAATACCACCATACACATGTGGCTCATATAATAACACCAAACAGTACTCATATAATACCACCATACAGAGCTCATATAATACCACCATACACTGCTCATATAATACCACAATACACTGCTCATATACTACCACCATACACAGATCATATAATAACACCATACACAGCTCATATAATAACACCAAACAGTACTCATATACTACCACCATACACTGCTCATATAATAACACCATACACAGCTCATATAATACCACCATACACAGCTCATATAATACCACCATACACTGCTCATATAATACCACCATACACAGCTCATATACCACCATACACAGCTCATATAATACCACAATACACAGCTCATATAATACCACCATACACAGCGCATATAATACCACCATACACATCTCATATAATACCACCATACACCGCTCATATAATACCACCATACACTGCTCATATAATACCACCATACACAGCTCATATAATACCACCATACACATCTCATATAATACCACCATACACAGCTAATATAATACCACCATACACTGCTCATATAATACCACCATACACTGCTCATATAATACCACTATACACTGCTCATATAATACCACCATACACTGCTCATATAATACCACCATACACTGCTCATATAATACCACCATACACAGCTCATATAATACCACCATACACAGCTCATATAATACCACCATACACAGCTAATATAATACCACCATACACTGCTCATATAATACCACCATACACTGCTCATATAATACCACCATACACAGCTCATATAATACCACCATACACTGCTCATATAATATCACCATACACAGCTCATATAATACCCCCATACACAGCTCATATAATACCACCATACACAGCTAATATAATACCACCATACACTGCTCATATAATACCACCATACACAGCTCATATAATACCACCGTACACCGCTCATATAACACCACCATACAGAGCTCATATAATACCACCATACACAGCTCATATAATACCACCATACACAGCTCATATAATACCACCATACAGAGCTCATATAATACCACCATACACAGCTCATATAATACCACCATACACAGCTAATATAATACCACCATACACAGCTCATATAATACCCCCATACACAGCTCATATAATACCACCATACACAGCTAATATAATACCACCATACACTGCTCATATAATACCACCATACACTGCTCATATAATACCCCCATACACAGCTCATATAATACCACCATACACAGCTCATATAATACCACCATACACAGCTAATATAATACCACCATACACTGCTCATATAATACCACCATACACTGCTCATATAATACCACTATACACTGCTCATATAATACCACCATACACTGCTCATATAATACCACCATACACTGCTCATATAATACCACCATACACAGCTCATATAATACCACCATACACAGCTCATATAATACCACCATACACAGCTAATATAATACCACCATACACTGCTCATATAATACCACCATACACTGCTCATATAATACCACCATACACAGCTCATATAATACCACCATACACTGCTCATATAATATCACCATACACAGCTCATATAATACCCCCATACACAGCTCATATAATACCACCATACACAGCTAATATAATACCACCATACACTGCTCATATAATACCACCATACACAGCTCATATAATACCACCGTACACCGCTCATATAACACCACCATACAGAGCTCATATAATACCACCATACACAGCTCATATAATACCACCATACACAGCTCATATAATACCACCATACAGAGCTCATATAATACCACCATACACAGCTCATATAATACCACCATACACAGCTAATATAATACCACCATACACAGCTCATATAATACCCCCATACACAGCTCATATAATACCACCATACACAGCTAATATAATACCACCATACACTGCTCATATAATACCACCATACACTGCTCATATAATACCCCCATACACAGCTCATATAATACCACCATACACTGATCATATAATACCACCATACACAACTCATATAATACCACCATACACAGCGCATATAATACCACCATACACAGCGCATATAATACCACCATACACAGCTCATATAATACCATCATACACAGCTCATATAATACCACCATACAGAGCTCATATAATACCACCATACACAGCTCATATAATACCACCATACACAGCTCATATAATACCATCATACACAGCTCATATAATACCATCATACATAGCTCATATATTACCATACACTGCTCAAATAATACCACAATACAGTGCACAAATAATATCCCAATACAGTGTTCAAATAATACCGCAATACAGTGCATAAATAATAACGAAATACAATGCCCAAATAATACCACCATAGAGTGCTCAAATAATACCACCATACACTGCTCAAATAATACGACAATAATATGCTCAAATAATAACACAATGCAGTGCTCAAATAATACGGCAATACAGTGCCCAAATAATACCGCAATACAGCGCCCAAATAATACCGCAATATACTGCCAAAATAATACCACCATAGAGTGCTCAAATAATACCACCATACACTGCTCAAATAATACCACCATACACAGCTCAAAAAATACCACAATACTATTCTTAAATAGTACCATCATACAGTGCTCATGCAATACCACCATGCACAGCTCATATAATACCACCCTACGGTGCTCAAATAATACAGACAAACAGTGCTCAAATAATACCACCATACAGTTCTCAAATAATACCGCCATACAATGCTCAATTTATATCACAATACAATGATCAAATAATACCACCATACAGTGCTCAAATAATACCACCATACAATGCTCAAGATATACCACCATACAGTGCTCAAATAATTCTACCATAGAGTGCTCAAATAATACCACCATACACAGCTCATATAATTCCACCATACACAGCTCATATAATACCACCATAAACAGCTCGTATAATACCACCATAAACAGCTCATATAATACCACCATACAGAGCTCATATAATGCCACCATACACAGCTCATATAATACTTCCATACACAGCTCATATAATACCACCATACACTGCTCATATAATACCACCATACACTGCTCATATAATACCACCATACATTGCTCAAATAATACCACTATACAGTGCTCATATAATACCACCATATATAGCTCATATAATACCACCATACAGTGCTCATATAATACCACCAAACAGTGCTCATATAATACCACCATACACAGCTCATATAATACCACCATACACTGCTCATATACCACCATACACAGCTCATATAATACCACCATACACAGCTCATATAATACCACCATACAGTGCTCATATAATACCACCATACACAGCTCATATAATACCACCATACATTGCTCAAATAATACCACCATACAGTGCTCATATAATACCACCATACACAGCTCATATAATAGCACCATACACAGCTCATAAAATACCACCATACACTGCTCATATAATACCACCATGCACAGCTCATATAATACAACCATACACAGCTCATCTAATACCACCATACAGAGCTCATATAATACCACCATACACAGCTCATCTAATACCACCATACACAGCTTATATAATACCACCATGCACAGCTCATACATTACCACCATACACAGCTCATATAATACCACCATACACAGCTCATATAATACCACCATACACAGCTCATATACTACCACCATACACAGATCATATAATACCACCATACACAGCTCATATAATACCACCATACACAGCTCATATAATACCACCATACACAGCTCATATAATACCACCATACACAGCTCATATACCTCCATACACAGCTCATATAATACCACCATACACTGCTCATATAATACCACCATACACAGCTCATATAATACCACCATACACAGCTCATATAATACCACCATACACTGCTCATATAATACCACCATACACAGCTCATATAATACCACCATACACTGCTCATATAATACCACCATACACAGCTCATATAATACCACCATACACAGCTAATATAATACCACCATACACAGCTCATCTAATACCACCATACACAGCACATATAATACCACCATACAGAGCTCATATAATACCACCATACACTGCTCATATAGTACCACCATACGCAGCTCATATAATAACACCAAACAGTACTCATATAACACCACCATACACTGCTCATATAATACCACCATACACAGCTCATATAATACCACCATACACAGCTCATATAATACCACCATACACAGCTCATATAACACCACCATACACTGCTCATATAATACCACCATACACAGCTCATATAATACCACCATACACAGCTCATATAATACCACCATACACAGCTCATATAATACCTCCATACACAGCTCATATAATACCACCATACACATGTGGCTCATATAATAACACCAAACAGTACTCATATAATACCACCATACAGAACTCATATAATACCACCATACACTGCTCATATAATACCACAATACACTGCTCATATACTACCACCATACACAGATCATATAATAACACCATACACAGCTCATATAATAACACCAAACAGTACTCATATACTACCACCATACACTGCTCATATAATAACACCATACACAGCTCATATAATACCACCATACACATCTCATATAATACCACCATACACCGCTCATATAATACCACCATACACTGCTCATATAATACCACCATACACAGCTCATATAATACCACCATACACATCTCATATAATACCACCATACACAGCTAATATAATACCACCATACACTGCTCATATAATACCACCATACACTGCTCATATAATACCACTATACACTGCTCATATAATACCACCATACACTGCTCATATAATACCACCATACACTGCTCATATAATACCACCATACACAGCTCATATAATACCACCATACACAGCTCATATAATACCACCATACACAGCTAATATAATACCACCATACACTGCTCATATAATACCACCATACACTGCTCATATAATACCACCATACACAGCTCATATAATACCACCATACACTGCTCATATAATATCACCATACACAGCTCATATAATACCCCCATACACAGCTCATATAATACCACCATACACAGCTAATATAATACCACCATACACTGCTCATATAATACCACCATACACAGCTCATATAATACCACCGTACACCGCTCATATAACACCACCATACAGAGCTCATATAATACCACCATACACAGCTCATATAATACCACCATACACAGCTCATATAATACCACCATACAGAGGCTCATATAATACCACCATACACAGCTCATATAATACCACCATACACAGCTATTATAATACCACTATACACAGCTCATATAATACCCCCATACACAGCTCATATAATACCACCATACACAGCTAATATACCACCATACACTGCTCATATAATACCACCATACACTGCTCATATAATACCCCCATACACAGCTCATATAATACCACCATACACAGCTCATATAATACCACCATACACAGCTAATATAATACCACCATACACTGCTCATATAATACCACCATACACTGCTCATATAATACCACTATACACTGCTCATATAATACCACCATACACTGCTCATATAATACCACCATACACTGCTCATATAATACCACCATACACAGCTCATATAATACCACCATACACAGCTCATATAATACCACCATACACAGCTAATATAATACCACCATACACTGCTCATATAATACCACCATACACTGCTCATATAATACCACCATACACAGCTCATATAATACCACCATACACTGCTCATATAATATCACCATACACAGCTCATATAATACCCCCATACACAGCTCATATAATACCACCATACACAGCTAATATAATACCACCATACACTGCTCATATAATACCACCATACACAGCTCATATAATACCACCGTACACCGCTCATATAACACCACCATACAGAGCTCATATAATACCACCATACACAGCTCATATAATACCACCATACACAGCTCATATAATACCACCATACAGAGCTCATATAATACCACCATACACAGCTCATATAATACCACCATACACAGCTAATATAATACCACCATACACAGCTCATATAATACCCCCATACACAGCTCATATAATACCACCATACACAGCTAATATAATACCACCATACACTGCTCATATAATACCACCATACACTGCTCATATAATACCCCCATACACAGCTCATATAATACCACCATACACTGATCATATAATACCACCATACACAACTCATATAATACCACCATACACAGCGCATATAATACCACCATACACAGCGCATATAATACCACCATACACAGCTCATATAATACCATCATACACAGCTCATATAATACCACCATACAGAGCTCATATAATACCACCATACACAGCTCATATAATACCACCATACACAGCTCATATAATACCATCATACACAGCTCATATAATACCATCATACATAGCTCATATATTACCATACACAGCTCATATAATACCACCGTACACAGCTCATATAATACCACCATACACAGCTAATATTATACCATCATACACAGCTCATATAATACTACCATACACAGCTAATATAATACCACCATACACTGCTCATATAATACCACCATACACTGCTCATATAATACCACCATACACAGCTCATATAATACCACCATACACTGCTCATATAATATCACCATACACAGCTCATATAATACCCCCATACACAGCTCATATAATACCACCATACACAGCTAATATAATACCACCATACACAGCTCATATAATACCACCATACAGAGCTCATATAATACCACCGTACACAGCTCATATAATACCACCATACACAGCTAATATAATTCCACCATACACAGCTCATATAATACCCCCATACACAGCTCATATAATACCACCATACACAGCGCATATAATACCACCATACACAGCGCATATAATACCACCATACACAGCTCATATAATACCATCATACACAGCTCATATAACACCACCATACACTGCTCATATAATACCACCATACACAGCTCATATAATACCACCATACACTGCTCATATACCACCATACAGAGCTCATATAATACCTCCATACAGAGCTCATATAATACCACCATACACAGCTCATATAATATTACCATACACAGCTCATATAATACCACCGTACACCGCTCATATAACACCACCATACAGAGCTCATATAATACCACCATACACAGCTCATATAATACCACCATACACAGCTCATATAATACCACCATACACAGCTCATATAATACCACCATACACCGCTCATATAATACCACCATACACAGCTCATATAATACCATCATACACAGCTCATGTAACACCACCATACACTGCTCATATAATACCACCATACACAGCTCATATAATACCACCATACACTGCTCATATACCACCATACAGAGCTCATATAATACCACCATACACAGCTCATATAATACCATCATACACTGCTCATATAATACCACCATACACAGCTCATATAATACCACCATACACTGCTCATATACCACCATACAGAGCTCATATAATACCTCCATACAGAGCTCATATAATACCACCATACACAGCTCATATAATATTACCATACACAGCTCATATAATACCACCGTACACCGCTCATATAACACCACCATACAGAGCTCATATAATACCACCATACACAGCTCATATAATACCACCATACACAGCTCATATAATACCACCATACACAGCTCATATAATACCACCATACACCGCTCATATAATACCACCATACACAGCTCATATAATACCATCATACACAGCTCATATAACACCACCATACACTGCTCATATAATACCACCATACACAGCTCATATAATACCACCATACACTGCTCATATACCACCATACAGAGCTCATATAATACCACCATACACAGCTCATATAATACCATCATACACTGCTCATATAATACCACCATACACAGCTCATATAATACCACCATACACTGCTCATATACCACCATACAGAGCTCATATAATACCTCCATACAGAGCTCATATAATACCATCATACACAGCTCATATAATACCACCATACACTGCTCATATAATACCACCATACACTGCTCACATATTACCACCATACACAGCTCATATAATACCACCATACACCGCTCATATAACACCACCATACAGAGGTCATATAATACCACCATACATAGCTCATATAATACCACCAAACACTGCTCATATAATACCACCATACACAGCTCATATAATACCACCATACACAGCTCATATAATACCACCATACACAGCTCATATAATACCACCATACACAGCTCATATAATACCACCATACACAGCTCATATAATACCACCGTACACAGCTCATATAATACCACCATACAGTGCTCATATAATACCACCATACAGTGCTCATATAATACCACCGTACACAGCTCATATAATACCACCATACACAGCTCATATAATACCACCATACACAGCTCATATAATAACACCATACACAGCTCATATAATACTACCATACACAGCTCATATAATACCACCATACACTGCTCATATAATACCACCATACACTGCTCATATAATACCACCATACACTGCTCATATAACACCACCATACACAGCTCATATAATACTACCATACACAGCTCATATAATACCACCATACACAGCTCATATAATACCACCATACACAGCTCATATAATACCACCATACACAGCTCATATAATACCACCATACACCGCTCATATAACACCACCATACAGTGCTCATATAATACCACCATACACAGCTCATATAATACCACCATACAGTGCTCATATAATACCACCATACAGTGCTCATATAATACCACCATACAGTGCTCATATAATACCACCATACACAGCTCATATAATACCACCATACACAGCTCATATAATACCATCATACACAGCTCATATAATACCGCCATACACCGCTCATATAATACCACCATACACAGCTCCTATAATACCACCATACACAGCTCATATAATACCACCATACACAGCTCCTATAATACCACCATACACAGCTCCTATAATACCACCATACACAGCTCCTATAATACCACCATACACAGCTCATATAATACCACCATACAAAGCTCATATAATACCACCATACAAAGCTCATATAGTACCACCACACATAGCTCATATAATACCACCATACACTGCTCATATAATACCACCATACACAGCTCCTATACCACCATACAAAGCTCATATAATACTACCATACACAGCTCATATAATACCACAACACAGAGCTCATATAATACCACCATACACTGCTCATATAATACCACCATACACCGCTCATATAATACCACCATACACAGCTCATATAATACCACCATACACTGCTCATATAATACCACCATACACAGCTCATATACCACCATACACAGCTCATATAATACCACAATACACAGCTCATATAATACCACCATACACAGCGCATATAATACCACCATACACATCTCATATAATACCACCATACACCGCTCATATAATACCACCATACACTGCTCATATAATACCACCATACACAGCTCATATAATACCACCATACACATCTCATATAATACCACCATACACAGCTAATATAATACCACCATACACTGCTCATATAATACCACCATACACTGCTCATATAATACCACTATACACTGCTCATATAATACCACCATACACTGCTCATATAATACCACCATACACTGCTCATATAATACCACCATACACAGCTCATATAATACCACCATACACAGCTCATATAATACCACCATACACAGCTAATATAATACCACCATACACTGCTCATATAATACCACCATACACTGCTCATATAATACCACCATACACAGCTCATATAATACCACCATACACTGCTCATATAATATCACCATACACAGCTCATATAATACCCCCATACACAGCTCATATAATACCACCATACACAGCTAATATAATACCACCATACACTGCTCATATAATACCACCATACACAGCTCATATAATACCACCGTACACCGCTCATATAACACCACCATACAGAGCTCATATAATACCACCATACACAGCTCATATAATACCACCATACACAGCTCATATAATACCACCATACAGAGCTCATATAATACCACCATACACAGCTCATATAATACCACCATACACAGCTAATATAATACCACCATACACAGCTCATATAATACCCCCATACACAGCTCATATAATACCACCATACACAGCTAATATAATACCACCATACACTGCTCATATAATACCACCATACACTGCTCATATAATACCCCCATACACAGCTCATATAATACCACCATACACAGCTCATATAATACCACCATACACAGCTAATATAATACCACCATACACTGCTCATATAATACCACCATACACTGCTCATATAATACCACTATACACTGCTCATATAATACCACCATACACTGCTCATATAATACCACCATACACTGCTCATATAATACCACCATACACAGCTCATATAATACCACCATACACAGCTCATATAATACCACCATACACAGCTAATATAATACCACCATACACTGCTCATATAATACCACCATACACTGCTCATATAATACCACCATACACAGCTCATATAATACCACCATACACTGCTCATATAATATCACCATACACAGCTCATATAATACCCCCATACACAGCTCATATAATACCACCATACACAGCTAATATAATACCACCATACACTGCTCATATAATACCACCATACACAGCTCATATAATACCACCGTACACCGCTCATATAACACCACCATACAGAGCTCATATAATACCACCATACACAGCTCATATAATACCACCATACACAGCTCATATAATACCACCATACAGAGCTCATATAATACCACCATACACAGCTCATATAATACCACCATACACAGCTAATATAATACCACCATACACAGCTCATATAATACCCCCATACACAGCTCATATAATACCACCATACACAGCTAATATAATACCACCATACACTGCTCATATAATACCACCATACACTGCTCATATAATACCCCCATACACAGCTCATATAATACCACCATACACTGATCATATAATACCACCATACACAACTCATATAATACCACCATACACAGCGCATATAATACCACCATACACAGCGCATATAATACCACCATACACAGCTCATATAATACCATCATACACAGCTCATATAATACCACCATACAGAGCTCATATAATACCACCATACACAGCTCATATAATACCACCATACACAGCTCATATAATACCATCATACACAGCTCATATAATACCATCATACATAGCTCATATATTACCATACACAGCTCATATAATACCACCGTACACAGCTCATATAATACCACCATACACAGCTAATATTATACCATCATACACAGCTCATATAATACTACCATACACAGCTAATATAATACCACCATACACTGCTCATATAATACCACCATACACTGCTCATATAATACCACCATACACAGCTCATATAATACCACCATACACTGCTCATATAATATCACCATACACAGCTCATATAATACCCCCATACACAGCTCATATAATACCACCATACACAGCTAATATAATACCACCATACACAGCTCATATAATACCACCATACAGAGCTCATATAATACCACCGTACACAGCTCATATAATACCACCATACACAGCTAATATAATTCCACCATACACAGCTCATATAATACCCCCATACACAGCTCATATAATACCACCATACACAGCGCATATAATACCACCATACACAGCGCATATAATACCACCATACACAGCTCATATAATACCATCATACACAGCTCATATAACACCACCATACACTGCTCATATAATACCACCATACACAGCTCATATAATACCACCATACACTGCTCATATACCACCATACAGAGCTCATATAATACCTCCATACAGAGCTCATATAATACCACCATACACAGCTCATATAATATTACCATACACAGCTCATATAATACCACCGTACACCGCTCATATAACACCACCATACAGAGCTCATATAATACCACCATACACAGCTCATATAATACCACCATACACAGCTCATATAATACCACCATACACAGCTCATATAATACCACCATACACCGCTCATATAATACCACCATACACAGCTCATATAATACCATCATACACAGCTCATGTAACACCACCATACACTGCTCATATAATACCACCATACACAGCTCATATAATACCACCATACACTGCTCATATACCACCATACAGAGCTCATATAATACCACCATACACAGCTCATATAATACCATCATACACTGCTCATATAATACCACCATACACAGCTCATATAATACCACCATACACTGCTCATATACCACCATACAGAGCTCATATAATACCTCCATACAGAGCTCATATAATACCACCATACACAGCTCATATAATATTACCATACACAGCTCATATAATACCACCGTACACCGCTCATATAACACCACCATACAGAGCTCATATAATACCACCATACACAGCTCATATAATACCACCATACACAGCTCATATAATACCACCATACACAGCTCATATAATACCACCATACACCGCTCATATAATACCACCATACACAGCTCATATAATACCATCATACACAGCTCATATAACACCACCATACACTGCTCATATAATACCACCATACACAGCTCATATAATACCACCATACACTGCTCATATACCACCATACAGAGCTCATATAATACCACCATACACAGCTCATATAATACCATCATACACTGCTCATATAATACCACCATACACAGCTCATATAATACCACCATACACTGCTCATATACCACCATACAGAGCTCATATAATACCTCCATACAGAGCTCATATAATACCATCATACACAGCTCATATAATACCACCATACACTGCTCATATAATACCACCATACACTGCTCACATATTACCACCATACACAGCTCATATAATACCACCATACACCGCTCATATAACACCACCATACAGAGGTCATATAATACCACCATACATAGCTCATATAATACCACCAAACACTGCTCATATAATACCACCATACACAGCTCATATAATACCACCATACACAGCTCATATAATACCACCATACACAGCTCATATAATACCACCATACACAGCTCATATAATACCACCATACACAGCTCATATAATACCACCATACACAGCTCATATAATACCACCATACAGTGCTCATATAATACCACCATACAGTGCTCATATAATACCACCGTACACAGCTCATATAATACCACCATACACAGCTCATATAATACCACCATACACAGCTCATATAATAACACCATACACAGCTCATATAATACTACCATACACAGCTCATATAATACCACCATACACTGCTCATATAATACCACCATACACTGCTCATATAATACCACCATACACTGCTCATATAACACCACCATACACAGCTCATATAATACTACCATACACAGCTCATATAATACCACCATACACAGCTCATATAATACCACCATACACAGCTCATATAATACCACCATACACAGCTCATATAATACCACCATACACCGCTCATATAACACCACCATACAGTGCTCATATAATACCACCATACACAGCTCATATAATACCACCATACAGTGCTCATATAATACCACCATACAGTGCTCATATAATACCACCATACAGTGCTCATATAATACCACCATACACAGCTCATATAATACCACCATACACAGCTCCTATAATACCACCATACACAGCTCATATAATACCACCATACACAGCTCCTATAATACCACCATACACAGCTCCAATAATACCACCATACACAGCTCCTATAATACCACCATACACAGCTCATATAATACCACCATACAAAGCTCATATAGTACCACCACACATAGCTCATATAATACCACCATACACTGCTCATATAATACCACCATACACAGCTCATATACCACCATACAAAGCTCATATAATACTACCATACACAGCTCATATAATACCACAACACAGAGCTCATATAATACCACCATACACTGCTCATATAATACCACCATACACCGCTCATATAATACCACCATACACAGCTCATATAATACCACCATACACTGCTCATATAATACCACCATACACCGCTCATATAATACCATCATACACAGCTCATATAATACCATCATACACAGCTCATATAATACCACCATACACAGCTCATATAATACCACCGTACATTTCTCAAATAATAGCACAATGTAGTCTCAATTAATACCACCATATAAAACCAAAATAATATCACTACACAGCGCGCAAATATTGCAAGCATACAAAGCACAATTAAAAGACTCCATACAATGCCCAAATTATATGACCATATGGTGTAGATATATGAATGGCATACAAAGCCCAAATAATAGTGACATACACTGCAAAATAACACCATGTACTGTCCAAATAATACACACAAAAAATATACCATTCAGAGACCAAAAGGAAATGAAAATGCAGTAATCATTGCCACCCACAGTAACCCAATATACTGCCCAAATAATAATGCCATACAGGGCCACAATAAAGCCGATAAACAGTATCAATCAAATAATGCCATACAGTGCCAGGATACCACTAAAAAGCGGTAAAATAACACCATCACGCAGTGACATCATACTACGATAGACAGATATGTCATTTCTTAGGCCGTGGTAGCCCCGCCCATACCCTTTAGCTCCACCCATTGTTTTTAAATAAGTGACGTAGGTGAAAATAGGAAAGTTGTAACATTTTTGTGTAAATATTTCTACACCAGAAAACTAGTGTAGACGCCCCAAAATGCTCTACTCTCTTCTGAAGGCATTTTCTTAATGGCTGAAATTGAAATGCTCGCTGTGAATAAACCAGCGCTCAGCGGGAAGGTTTATTGCGCACAATATAGAAGAATATGTTCTAGGAATAATGGCGTCTATCGAGGTCGCGACAAATTTCAGCCCAGAACACTTATATCTCAAGTGGAGAACAGACGCTCGTAAAATGCTGCAGCGTGGAAAGAAACGAGCCCCAGAGGAGACCTGACTGTCAGGTGTCCATCCATCCATCCATCCATCCATCTTTCTTGAAAGAACATTCCTCATAAGCTCTGAGAATGACAGATCAAAGTACAGGAACTATAGGAATTATTGCTGATGAAGGGGCTGCAGTCAGTTACTATATGGAAGGGGGGCAGTTACTTTTTCCATGGTTGATATGGGTGCTAATGCCGAAATAATAAAATGAATTGCTTGGTTTCCCTGTCTTTAATATAACACCACCACCCAATGTGACAAAATACAATAACAGGGACATCCCGAAGGGGGGTGAAAACGTCCTCAACATTCAATATCATCAATTATTCTCAGAAGAGGTGAAGGGGAAATAGTAATAAATGATGGATGAAACAATCAAAGAAATCCAGAACTCATCATTCGGAAGCCTAAAGACTAGAGACGTGGCGAATTCCGAAACCTTTGGGGATCGTCTCGTGCTCGCTATCTTACAGATTAGAAGGAGGATTACATGACCTTGGATGGGCTTCCCGATGATGCCTTGTAGACAGTCTTCCCAAATTCCACTGCGGTTCTCCCTCTCTCTATCCTGTAATTTGTATATGGGCGACGGATACGTTATACGGATGCCTAATAATGACATCCATCACCCAAATACTATGATGCCATCCTTTTAACATATTCAACATGAACCCTCATGACCCCAGTTTATGTTGCATCCGTCCAATGGATACCCGTACAGTCTGTGGTGACGGATATTACTGTAGGGCATCTGTCAAAGTCTTCATTTAACGTTATCAGGTTATTTCCCCCGCATATTCGTCAAACAAAAGCCATTTAACGTGATGTGAGCTAAACGGTTAGAGAGCTTGAAAGTGGTTGGACTTGGATAAAGTCCTAAAAGACATCAGGGAGTCAGCCACGTGTTTTCAGGGCAATCGGGACACTTTTCAATTTGCGACAAATTTCTTCGGACCGAATCGGACTTCCAATTCGACCAAATCGGAACCAAAAATAAAGAGTAGACCCAAGCAGAAGAGAAGATGCCACGGATATGGCGGCCAAGAGTTGAGGTTGACGTGACAGCAGAATTATAATCATATAGCATGTGGCCTGTCGTCACGATATAACAGCGTCCAGTGTCCATTCATCTCTGTGTAATAGTTGTCAGTGTGGCTCAGTATTTTGCAGGAAGAATGGACCCCGGTAAATTTTCCATCCTATAAATACCCCCCGTTCCCCAACAACATTCCTGTGGACGAGGCCAAACTACAAAGAATGGAGCTTCATCTTGAAGCAATTAATGTCCCATTTCTACATCTCGCTGCCATGAGGCTACTTTCAGTGGTCTCTGTGGGCGGAGGTCTGGGAGCGATAACTTCTACACTGTCATTACATGAAATAACAAAGCTCAGTGTATTTCTTATGGGGGGCTATTTTTGAGATCTACCCCCTCCAAGCACCACCACCACCAGTGTCGATTCAAGGCAATACATAGTGAGCACATTCCAGGAAAACCACAAAGAGAAATAGACGGCGTCAATGGGGTTATTGTGCAGCTCAGGGTGTCCCCAATGTGCGGCAGTTTGGGACTTTGACCACAAAATCGAGGGCTGCAGCTCACACACAGAGACATCATTTCTGGTCCAAGGAAGGAGCTGGGAGAGCAGATGAATCCCGTCCTGTGAGGAGACAATCTGTGACATTAATGATGCTGTAATGAGCCCTGGTTCAGGTTCTAGCACACGCTGTGCCCAACTACTCTCACAAACAACCCCCAATATTTCATTTTTGGAAGATGTTTCTTGGGTCACTTCATAAGGAGAAGATGCCAAGGATTAATCCATGAAGCAGGGGGTGATGAATGCCGGGATTGAGGAGACTTTTATAAGACTGGGTTTGTTTACTATGATTGGTTGACAGATAGAAACAACTTAAGGGTTTTGTGGTCCGTTCTTCATTGAGGAGAACGTTTTGTAAGGTGGAGCAATGCCATGACATTCGTAAAGAAAATGATCTGCTGGTAGTGGTGCACATCAGACTGCTTCCATATGTCCAGATGCTCGGTCTTCAGTGGTACAGGTTTATGGTAGGGGCTTGAGGAGGCTAAAAGGTACTTCAGCTTCATCTAAGTAACAGGACTTGTAAATGGCTTATAAGGGTTTCAGATGTAAGACATTTTGCATTCAGGCCCAGGAACTTGGGGCTCTGCCAGTCTCCATAAAAAGATATGTGCTCCAAAGAATGAGATGGTGGCTGCTCCTGACATCTTTTTCCATTACTTTTGATCTTCTTATGATCAGCAGTTATAAATATTCACTATGAGCAGCCTCCATTAATTGTATCAGGAGACAGGTCTTCTACTTCATGGACAATCAAGACTAACGTCCCAAAAAAGGAAGTCAACTACTGATGTTATGTTATGTACGAGGTGCAATGAGCCACTTCTACCAACTCCTAAATGAGTCCGAACAACTCTTCCAGAACTCTCGTATGTGGCGAGCAACTCCAACACAAGAACTTCCATGTTCCATGTCAGGTCTCCTCAAGCTCTCCTATGTGCCGGACCACACTGCTCCGAGGGCCAGTCATACAGTGTACATATTACCTTGCCGTAAAGTGTCCAAATGACAGTTGCCAAAATAATACCCAAATGCTAAATCAATTAACTAGGAAACAAAGCTGCAAGCTGTTCAACTGCCTTTCCATAGGTTTGGGCACCAGGTGTCAGATTGAGGGTGTAAGTTTCAGTTGCCCAGGGTCATTGGCCCCCCCTTCACACAGGTCGCATTGACCCCTAAGGCTGCCTCTAACCTCTCATATACATTCTCCTTCCCCATACTCTCGTATGTGCTGGATCCCTTCTTCTCCAGCTCTCTTGTATGTGTGATTCTTCCTACTTCTCCAGCTCTCCTGTATGTGTGATTCTTCCTTCTTGTCCAGCTCTCCTGTATGTGTGATTCTTCCTTCTTGTCCAGCTCTCCTGTATGCGTGTTTCTTTATTCTCCAGCTCTCTTGTATGTGTGATTCTTCCATCTTCTCCAGCTCTCTTGTATGTGTTATTCTTACTTTCTTCTCCAGCTCTCTTATATCAGTGATACTTCCTTCTTCTCCAGCTCTCTTGGATGTGGGATTCTTCCGTCTACTCCAGCCCTCTTGTATGTGTGATACTTTCTTCTTCTCCAGATCTCTTGTATGTGTGATTCTTCCTTCTCCAGCTTTCTTGTATGTGTGACTCTTCCATCATCTCCATCTCTCTTGTATGTGTGACTCTTTCATCATCTCCATCTCTCTTGTATGTGTGACTCTTCCTCTTCCCTTCTTCTCCAGCTCTTGTATGTGTGAATCTCCCTTCTTCTCCAGCTCGCTTGCATGTGTGATTCTTTGTTCTTCTCTAGCTCTCTAGTATATGTGATTCTTTCTTCTCCGCCTCTCCTATGTGCTAGATATCTTCTTCTCTAGCTCTCTTGTATGTGTAATTCTTCCGCCTTCTCCAGCTCCATCTATGCGTGATTCTTCCTTCTCCAACTCTCTGGTATGTGTGATTCTTTCATCTTCTCCAGCTCTCTTGTATGTGCGATTCTTAATTCTTCTCCAGTTCTCTTGTATGTGTTAGTCTTCCTTCTTTCTCCAGCTTTCCTATTTGCTGGATATCTTCTTCTCCAGCTTTCTTGTATGTGTGATGCTTATTTCTTCTCCAGCTCTCTTGTATGTGTGATTCTTGTTTCTTCTCCAGCTCTCTTGTATGTGTGATTCTTTCTTCTCCTCCAGCTCTCTTGTATGTGTGATTCTTGTTTCTTCTCCAGCTCTCTTGTATGTGTGATTCTTTCTTCTCCTCCAGCTCTCTTGTATATGTGATTCTTGTTTCTTCTCCAGCTTTCTTGTATGTGTGATTCTTATTTCTTCTCCAGCTCTCTTGTATGTGTGATTCTTGTTTCTTCTCCAGCTTTCCTGTATGTGTTAGTCTTTCTTCTTATCCAGCTTTCCTATGTGCTGGATATCTTCTCCTCCAGCTCTCTTGTATGTGGGATTCTTTCATCTTCTCCTGCTCTCTTGTATGTGGGATTGTTCTTTATTCTCCAGCTCTCTTGTATGTGTGATCCTTATTTATTCTCCAGCTCTCTTGTATGTGTGATTCTTATGTATTCTAAAGCTCTCTTGTATGTGTGATTCTTGGTTCTTCTCCAGCTCTCTTGTATGTGTGATTCTATTTTCTTCTCTCTTGTATGTGTGCTTCTTTTTTCTTCTCCAGCTCTCCTGTATGTGTGATTATTGTTTCTTCTCCAGCTCTCTTGTATGTGTGATTCTTATTTCTTCTCCAGCTCTCTTGTATGTGTGATTCTTGTTTCTTCTCCAGCTCTCTTGTATGTGTGATTCTTATTTCTTCTCCAGGTCTCTTGTATGTGTGGTTATTTGTTCTTCTCCAGCTCTCTTGTATGTGTGATTCTTTTTTCTTCTCCAGCTCTCTTGTATGTGTGATTCTTGGTTCTTCTCCAGCTCTCTTGTATGTGTGATTCTTTTTTCTTCTCTCTTGTATGTGTGCTTCTTTTTTCTTCTCCAGCTCTCCTGTATGTGTGATTATTGTTTCTTCTCCAGCTCTCTTGTATGTGTGATTCTTATTTCTTCTCTCTTGTATGTGTGCTTCTTTTTTTCTTCTCCAGCTCTCCTGTATGTGTGATTATTGTTTCTTCTCCAGCTCTCTTGTATGTGTGATTCTTATTTCTTCTTCAGCTCTCTTGTATGTGTGATTCTTGTTTCTTCTCTCTTGTATGTGTGCTTCTTTTTTCTTCTCCAGCTCTCCTGTATGTGTGATTCTTGGTTCTTCTCCAGCTCTCTTGTATGTGTGATTCTTTTTTCTTCTCTCTTGTATGTGTGCTTCTTTTTTCTTCTCCAGCTCTCCTGTATGTGTGATTATTGTTTCTTCTCCAGCTCTCTTGTATGTGTGATTCTTATTTCTTCTCCAGGTCTCTTGTATGTGTGGTTATTTGTTCTTCTCCAGCTCTCTTGTATGTGTGATTCTTTTTTCTTCTCCAGCTCTCTTGTATGTGTGATTCTTGGTTCTTCTCCAGCTCTCTTGTATGTGTGATTCTTTTTTTCTTCTCTCTTGTATGTGTGCTTCTTTTTTCTTCTCCAGCTCTCCTGTATGTGTGCTTCTTTTTTCTTCTCCAGTTGTCCTGTATGTGTGATTATTGTTTCTTCTCCAGCTCTCTTGTATGTGTGATTCTTATTTCTTCTCCAGCTCTCTTGTATGTGTGATTCTTGTTTCTTCTCCAGCTCTCTTGTATGTGTGATTCTTATTTCTTCTCCAGGTCTCTTGTATGTGTGATTATTTTTTCTTCTCCAGCTCTCTTGTATGTGTGATTCTTTTTTCTTCTCCAGCTCTCTTGTATGTGTGATTCTTTTTTCTTCTCCAGCTCTCCTGTATGTGTGAACCTTCCGTCTTCTCCGGCTTTCTTATGTGCAGGATCCCTACTTATCCATCTCTCTTGTATATTTGACCTTCTATGGGCTGTATCCCTCCATCCCCATTGCTAACATGTGCCAACCCAGTAGTTTCACAACTTTCTCTGTAACAAGTCAATTCTACCAGTTCTTCCGAGTGCCAGGTTACATCTTACTTTTATTCTTCTCCAGTTCTCCCACACTCCCCCGCGTCTTCTAGATTGTGCCCGGGCAGAGTACTGCCACATGGCTACTTTCTACCAGGCCACTGTTCCCATATCTGTGACTTGCTGAACACTTCTTCTCCAGTCCGGGTGTCAGATCACTCCTTCTGCTCTGCGCCCTGTTTGCCAATAAATCCTGTATGAGGTTCAGTCCGGTCACTTTTCTCTTTAGTGCGATCCTGCCAGAAAACGTGTGCAAGTCCATTTATCAATTGTACCCAAATATGTCTGTTTGTGCATGTGCATGTGAGTTTGTGTATGTGTGTGCATGTGCATGTGCGTGTGTGCGTGTGTGTGTGTGTGTGCGAGTGTATTTTTTTTTGCTTGTGTTTTTTACTTGTGGGTATACTGTCTCTGTTTGTGTGTTTGTATCTAGATATATTGTGTGTGTGTATGCTTGTGGGTATATTGTGTGTGTGTGTGTGTGTGTGTGTGTGTGTGTGTGTGTGTGTATGTTGGTATACTATATATGTGTGTTAGTTTGTTTATGTGTATCTGTGTTTGTATGTGGGTATACTCTGTGTGTCTGTGTGTATGCTTGTGGGTATATTGAGTGGTTTTCTGTGTGTGTGTGTGTGTGTGTGTGTGTGTGTGTGTTAGTTTGTTTATGTGTATCTGTGTTTGTATGTGGGTATACGGGTCTTGTGTATATACTATGTGTGTGTCTTTGTGTTTGTGGATATACTCTGTGATTTTTTTTGTCGGTATACTATGTGTGTGTGTTGGTTTGTGTATATACTATGTGTTCCTGTGTGTTCGATTGTGTATATACTATGTGTGTGTCTTTGTGTTTGTGGATGTATTCTGATATTTTTGTCGGTATACTATGTGTGTGTCTTTGTGTATGTTTGTGGATATACTCTGTGATATTTTTGTCTGTATACTATGTGTGTGTCCTTGTGTTTGTGGATATACTCTGTGATTATTTATCTGTATACTATGTGTGTGTCTTTGTGTATGTTTGTGGATATACTCTGTGATATTTTTGTCGGTATACTATGTGTGTGTCTTTGTGTTTGTGGATATACTATGTGTGCGTTCTGCATTACTTGATGTAAAAATATCTATTTCTACCAAAACCACATGAAGTTTGTCATAAACAACTTGTAAAGGATCCGGCAAATGAACACGGGAGATTTGTTTCTTTGCTCACATTGTGGATTTATACTATATATATATTTTTTGCTTACATTGTGGATTTATACTATATATATATTTGTTTTTGTGCTTACTTTGTGGATTTATACTATATATATATATATAGTTTTGCTTACATTGTGGATTTATACTATATATATATTTTTTGCTTACATTGTGGATTTATACTATATATATATTTGTTTTTGTGCTTACTTTGTGGATTTATACTATATATATATATATAGTTTTGCTTACATTGTGGATTTATACTATATATATATTTGTTTTTGTGCTTACATTGTGGATTTATACTATATATATATTTTTGGTTGTGTTTAGGTCATTATGAGAACGCACCCCCCCCCCTCTCCGCCGGGAACAGACATTGCATTTTAATGACATGAATTTTTCAGGATGCAGCCGCCCCGGCTCCCGTCTCTCTCATCTTTCTGGGCCGGTTTGGTCAGGATTGGAATGAACATTTTCAGCACATGAAGAAACCTGATGTTAAATATAGAAAAGACGTTGGTTATAAAACAACCTGCAGCCGGCCGCCAGGCGGGGTGGTCTGACGAGGCGGCACAACCACAGGGACAGCACAAATCACTATGTACAAGCTAACTGGAAAATGTCATGTAAACCTATGTAAAGACGTACGTCGCAGAAGAAAGACGACCTGCAATTTGTCTGACAAGCAGCGCCCCCGTGCTCAGGTAAAGTGTCGCTGACGTTGACGCTGCCGTGTGAGGACATTCTATACAATCATTCATTTACTTTATCAGCAACTCTGGAACATAATGATCTAAAAATATCATGGAAACGAGGCAGAAATGTCTATAACAGAGAAGAAAAAAGCAACGATAAGCGCTACGAGGCGCGGTCAGGTCTGCGCCCTCACGTCTGTTAACCACTTAGTGTCCAGGCCTTTTTTGGGTTTACGGATGAGGCTTTGTTTTTTCTTTTTTCATCGTCACATTCTTAGAGCGGAACTTTTTTATATTTCCATCGGCACGGCTGTGTGTTTGTTTTTTCTGGGACAAGATGCAGGTTTTATTACTAACTTTTTGGGTACATGGGACTTAATAATAAACTTTATTATTATTTTTGGGGGGGAGGGGAAAAAAACAATTCCACCGTTTCAACTTAAATAACATGTCAAGTTTATTGTTTGGGTCTTTTTTCAGAATAAACTTTATTTTACTTCAATGAATATTTTTTTTAGTCTAAATAAGGGACTTCACTATTTCTAATTCTATACTTAATATACCAAAGCATTATTGCCTGCCAGCCTCAGGCATGGCCAAATAGGCTTACAGTCATGGCAGGCCAGGGGGGCTTTGTTACATTGCATTCGCAGGCCGCCGATGGCTGAAAGAGAGAGCCCCTCCCTCTGTGAAACCACTTCAATCTCACTATTGACCCTAACATTAAAGGGGTTAAACGGCCAGGACCATCAGCCACAATCTGAGCGATCGCGCTGAAACATCTCCTGTGCCCAGGTGATCGTAATGAAGTCCATGTATGACATTCTGAATTAAGGGGTTCAGTTCATCCTGGAGTCAGTTTCAGACGTCCCCTTTACTGAACTGGTGGACGGTAGAAGAGGGGTCTGAAGGTGACCGACCCGTAGGTGGAATGGCGCAGGAATTAACGCACAAGCACAACCCAGTTCTTGCAACTCAACTCACTTTTATTCCGAAGAGGCTCTTTAAACATGGCGGTTACTCAAAATACGTTTCATGGTTCCAGAACGTCAGCAAATCTTAGTCACAACCTCTTGCAAGCAAATATGCAGAGTGGTCGGCTGTGTTGGCCGCCCCATTTAATGCTCTCACAATCTCTGGCAGTGTCTCGTCAGCGCGACGCCCTAGGTAGAGTAGGGATAGGATAGTTCTCTCACACTGCACGGTACCTCCTCGGGACTCTCACATTCTCTTACGAGTGGTGTAGCCTTCAGCAGCCAGTCTTAGCCTACTCCTCAGGTCACACGGCGCTTCTTACCTCATCAGACTGAATCACCTTTTGGCATCAAGGCCACTAACTTATGTAAACTCTGGTTGGCACTTTCTCCTGAACGTGTGAGCGTTCCACATACTGCAGAGTGCAACTTTAAGAGACTTGCCACCATAGTAATGGTGTCCGGGCCACACCACACGCTGCAAACGGTGCACCACCAGAGCCTGCTTACAACAGCATCTCCAGTATAACACAGACTTGACTACAGGACCTGCGCATCCTGGTCATGTGACCACAGGTCCTGCACATACAACACAGAGTAATGAACATAGATAGCATAACAACCTTACAGTCATCATCTTTATTAAAGGTTTTTAACTGAAACATAGAAAGAATTAAAGGAAGCAAACACATAAGATTTACAACTTTAAATTAACAGTCTAAAACAAGTCCAGACCTGAGAAGGGGGCCCCTTTCCTTATCTTACATTACATTCTTACATATAGGAGCAGTATTAAAGTAGTTATATTCTTGTATATAGAGGCAGTATTATAGTAGTTATATTCTTGTATATAGGAGCAGTATTAAAGTAGTTATATTCTTGTATATAGGAGCAGTATTATAGTAGTTATATTCTTGTATATAGGGAGCAGTATTATAGTAGTTATATTCTTGTATATAGGAGCAGTATTATAGTAGATATATTCTTGTATATAGGAGAAGTATTATAGTAGTTATATTATTGTATATAGGGGGCAGTATTATAATAGTTATATTCTTGTATATAGGGGGCAGTATTATAGTAGTTATATTCTTGTATATAGGAGCAGTATTATAGTAGTTATATTCTTGTATATAGGAGCAGTATTATAGTAGTTATATTCTTGTATATAGGGGCAGTATTATAGTAGTTATATTCTTGTATATAGGGGCAGTATTATAGTAGTTATATTCTTGTATATAAGGGCAGTATTATAGTAGTTATATTCTTGTATATAGGGGCAGTATTATAGTAGTTATATTCTTGTATATAGGAGCAGTATTATAGTAGTTATATTCTTGTATATAGGAGCAGTATTATAGTAGTTATATTCTTGTATATAGGGGCAGTATTATAGTAGTTATATTCTTGTATATAGGGGCAGTATTATAGTAGTTATATTCTTGTATATAGAGGCAGTATTGTAGTAGTAATATTCTTGTATATAGGGGGCAGTATTATAGTTGTTATATTCTTGTATATAGGAGGCAGTATTAAAGTAGTTATATTCTTGTATATAGGGGTCAGTATTATAGTAGTTATATTCTTGTATATAGAGGCAGTATTATAGTAGTTATATTCTTGTATATAGAGGCAGTATTATAGTAGTTATATTCTTGTATATAGGAGCAGTATTAAAGTAGTTATATTCTTGTATATAGGAGCAGTATTATAGTAGTTATATTCTTGTATATAGGAGCAGTATTATAGTAGTTATATTCTTGTATATAGGAGGCAGTATTATAGTAGTTATATTCTTGTACATAGGGGTCAGTATTATAGTAGTTATATTCTTGTATATAGGGGGCAGTATTATAGTAGTTATATTCTTTTATGTAGGGGACAGTATTATAGTAGTTATATTCTTGTATATAGGAGCAGTATTATAGTAGTTATATTCTTGTATATAGGGGACAGTATTATAGTAGTTATATTCTTGTATATAGGGGGCAGTATTATAGTAGTTATATTCTTGTATATAGGAGCTGTATTAAAGTAGTTATATTCTTGTATATAGGGGGCAGTATTATAGTAGTTATATTCTTGTATATAGGGGGCGGTATTATAGTACTTATATTCTTGTATATAGGAGCAGTATTATAGTAGTTATATTCTTGTATATAGGAGCAGTATTATAGTAGTTATATTCTTGTATATAGGGGCAGTATTATAGTAGTTATATTCTTGTATATATGGGGGCAGTATTATAGTAGTTATATTCTTGTATATAGGAGCAGTATTATAGTAGTTATATTCTTGTATATAGATAGACATATTATAGTAGTTATATTCTTGTATATAGGAGCAGTATTATAGTAGATATATTCATGTATATAGGGGCAGTATTATAGTAGTTATATTCTTGTATATAGGAGCAGTATTATAGTAGTTATATTCCTGTATATAGGAGCAGTATTATAGTAGTTATATTCTTGTATATAGGAGCAGTATTATAGTAGTTATATTCTTGTATACAGGAGCAGTATTATAGTAGTTATATTCTTGTATATAGGGGATAGTATTATAGTAGTTATATTCTTTTTTTGCAAAATCTCTTTTTATTGAACTGGTACACATAACATACAAGGGAAGACATCATACGATACAATACAAGTCAGGTATCAGGGTTTTCAAAATGTAAACAAAGTAAGAATACAAGTCCTGGGTGTCATTACAACTCTCTGAAAATGACGTCAGATAGACATCGCAAAGGAAACAACATCCTCACAATACAGGCTAACCCACAAAATACCCTGAACTGACATGCATCTCAGTAAGAGTACAAAATAGCTAAGTCATAATACAGGGAAATAAGAACATGGTAGTAGCATCCTCCGGTGTCACGCCTTTATGTCACATTACCACATTACAATGGTTGAAAATATGCAAATAGGACTTCAACTTGACTTGAATTTGAAAGGTCTCTTAATTCATAACATGACGTGAATAACAGAATTGTGCTGAGTTGTGGAGACAGTGTTTATGTATGCAGTGTAGACCAGACTCAAAAAATGCATACGGAAAATATAACACACATGGTACATTCTCCTCTCCTGTCCACCTATCGTATATCATATATCATGTCCCTTCGCACCCCTACTCCCGATCATCCGGTAGTACCAACCGCACCCAATCTACTCGTGAGGAAGAGCTGGCAAGCGGGTCTCGCTTGTTCTTATGACCCCCCCACCTCCCGGACCAGCCATGGTTTCCATATCTTCAGATATCTCTCCCTTGAATGGTTTATCCAGGCAGCCATTTCCTCCAATCTACATATCTGCTGCAATTTATCTAACCATATCTCCACCGTCGGCGGGTTAGACTGTCTCCAAAAGGTAGGCACTAGCAATTTAGCAGCAGAGATCATGTGGGTCGGAAGACTGTGTACAGATGGCGTAAAATCAGGTATTGGCAACCAGAGCAGTATCAGTGCAGATGTTAGTGTAATATTTGTAGAACAGACAGAATTTATTATTTTTTCAACCCCCCTCCAATAGCTTAATATCTTGGGGCACGACCACCAGATGTGAAGGAAGGTGCCCGGACCCTCTCGGCACCTCCAACATAAATTATCAGAGACTAAACCTATAGAAAATAGGAAGTCCGGAGTTCGGTACCAACGTGTTACCAGCTTGTAGGAATTTTCTTGTATACGTACACACTTAGAAAACCCCTGAGCGGCTTTCAATATAAACCCTACTTCCTCTTTGGAGAGAGACAAGCCCAACTCCCTTTCCCATTGTCTCACAAAATGAGGTTTTTGCGAAGATGTCTCCAATAGAATGCCTTTATACAATTTAGACAGAACTTTAGACGGGGTGGCCGGTAATAATATGTAATTTTCTAGCCAAGTCGGGTCTACTTTTAAAGGAGGTGATTGAGCTTTGAACATACCAATGGTAGTTGTATAATCTGCCATTTGTAGTGCGTTTGGTTGCTTCAGATCCCGACCCTTAAAAACCGATTGCAAGTCGGGCGGCCCATCTAGTTCCCACAATTCAGATACTTGTACCTTATTTAAGCACCTCCAAAAATCCGCTGTTCTATCGGACGGTCTACCCAAATATGAGGGCAGGACACTCAAAGGAGCAAGAGGCGAGAGGAGCTGTTTTGACATATTCAAGGCTTTTGCCGTGTGACACACCGCCATCGTTCCCTTAGTGATTGGGCTCAAGTATCCCTTTGGGGAATACGAGGCAGGTCGAACCCATAGCAATCCCAACATCTCTGGTCCCATGAGGGATCTTTCCATAACCACAGACAGAGAGGTATTACCCCCGTCTGCCAGTTGCGTCCAGCGGGCTAAATGGTTCGCTATAAAATATGTTTCCAGATCCGGTAAGGAGATGCCCCCTTGCTCCCTCTTTTGTATCAGGAAGGAGTATGCTAGTCTGGATCTCTTAGAGCCCCATAAAAAGGAAATGAACAGGGATTTGAAATTCCTGAAGTAGCTCTTCGGAACCTCTATAGGTAAAGCACACACCAGATACGTAATCTGCGGAAGTATATAAGTGGCGAGTAAGTTCTTCCTACCAAACCACGACATAAACGGGATTCTCATGGATAACAATTGTTTACGGATCTTAGCAAAAAGGACTTTATAATTAAGACTAAAGAGCTCCCTCAGGTCAGCAGGAATCATAACCCCCAGAAATTTTATAGCCCCGGATGGCCACCTGAAGGGGGTGCAATTTTGCAGTTTAAGAATGGTCCGGGAGGAGACATTGATATTTAACGCTTCCGACTTGCTAAGATTTATTTTGAAGTTGGAAACGAAACCAAACTCATCGAACAGCGTCAGAAGGTGCGGCAGAGCCGACAGTGGGTTGGTGATAAATAAAAGGAGATCATCAGCGAATGCTGCAATTTTATGCTCTACCGCCCCTACCTTCAATCCTCTAACCTCTTCATGTTGTCTAATATATAATAACAGTGGCTCTAGGGCCAAAATAAAAAGAGCCGGGGAGAGAGGACAGCCCTGTCTGGTACCATTTTTTATGAAGAAAGGGGCTGACAATATTCCATTTACTCTAATTTTGGCTGAAGGCTTTGAGTATAGGGAGAATATAGCACTTATAAAGGGCTGGGGAAACTTAAATTTTTCTAAGGCACTTTGGATAAACCTCCAGTCGACCCTATCGAAGGCCTTTTCAGCGTCAGTTCCTAAAAGGACAAGAGGAACCCCCTTCCTTCGCGCGAGGTGTATCGCATTAATAACTCTAGTGATATTATTCTTCCCTTCCCGCCGTGGAACAAAACCCACCTGCTCTTCTGCTATCAATTTCGGTAAAAATTTAGCTATTCTGCTAGCCAGTAGTTTGGCCCACCACTTCACATCTGTGTTTAACAGTGAAATCGGCCTATAGCTTGCACAGTCATCAGGACTCTTTCCTTCTTTTGGAATGAGAGTAATGAAGGCTTCCAGAGCCTGCGGCGGGAGGGAAGAACCACTCAGGAGAGAATTACACACCTCCAGAAAGTGTGGGAGAAGTATGCTACTAAATTTTTTATAATACGTGATGGGTAGTTCATCTGGCCCTGGACATTTCCCCGAGGGTATGCTAGTTAAACTGGTCTGCAACTCTTCTATCGTGAAGGGGGCCAATAGGGATGTATTTTCACTATCTGATAATTGGGGAAAAGTCAGTTTGCTGAGGAAAGACCGAACCGCCACCTCTCTGTCTTCGTGTGCTGAGGCTAATGAACTCGCTGGACCTTGAGCGTCTAGATTGTATAAGTTAGCGTAGAACTGTCTAAAGGCTTCGGCCACTTGAGGAGTGGTAGAAACCCGCTGACCCGAGGCAGTCCTAACAGAGGAAACAAAGGATTTCTCCGTTTGAGTCTTGAGCATTTTGGACATCAATTTTGAGCCCCTATCTCCATGTAAATATATACGACATTTGAGTCTCTGAAAGGCCTTTGCTGCCTGTATATTTAGCATATCTTTAAGTTTATGACGGAGGGAGTCTAATTCCTTGCGTAAGGGAGCTGTCAGAGTTTGCTGGTGCAGTCGTTCAAGAGCCGAGATCTGCGCCAGCAAAGACTGCATTTTCTTATTCCTATCCTTCTTCAAACGAGAGCATAATGCAATGAATTCACCTCGGATAAATGCTTTATGGGCTTCCCATATTACTGGCACTGCTACATCAGGTGTACTATTTAGACAAAAATATTCCTCTAATTTCGCACCCAAGACCCCCGTGTGCACCTCATCTGAGAGTATCGTGTCATTAAGCCGCCAAGACCAAGATCTGACCGGCAGATCTCGAACATTTATTGTAGCCAGCACCGGGGCATGATCTGAAACTGTAATATGCCCTATGGATGTTGACTGCAAATTTGAAAGGCACGGCGTAGACATAAAGATGTAGTCTAGTCTGCGATATACTTTATGTCGATGTGAATAAAATGTATAATCTCTTTCCTGTGGATGGGAGAGACGCCATACATCCGTTAGCTGGCAATTATATAACATCAATTTAAGTTTGTGCATAGCTCGATGAGTGAACACACGGGCGGTCGAAGTAGAGTCGAGATCAGATTCCAGCGCCACATTTAGATCCCCTCCCACAACTGACATCCCCTCCCCAAAACTCTTAAGTATACGTAATGTCTTAAGCAACCACGGAATCTGTTTATCATTGGGGGCATACAAACATGCTATAGTCATCTTGGTGTTGCAGAGAGAACCCTTAAGAAAAATATATCGGCCTGCCGGGTCAGCCTTTGAAACTTCTACTTTAAATGGAAAATCTTTATGAATACCTACAGTCACACCTCTAGAGGCCGATGTATGGGTACTATGGAACCACTGGCTGTATGAGGACAACGGCAAGCGGGGTAACCTCTCATGGCGGAAATGAGTCTCCTGCAACATCAAGACGTCTGGCTTATCCTGTTTAAACATTTTGAACACCTGAGACCTCTTTTGCGGTGTCCCAAACCCATTTACATTCAGTGTCAAGAAAGTAATCGGGGCCATGACCCTTTCAGAAAACAATTAGCTTCATAATACAATGTAGGCGTGAACACCGGAGAGATGCAAAACACACATAGAACTATATACAAAAGAAAAAATAGAAAAGGATGTAGTGAGGCAACGACATTCCATAGGCAAAAAGATATTAAGGGAGAACCTCCTATCCCACAGAGGATGTCCCTTGTCTTAAGATGTCGTGGCCCGACTACAGAGTTGCAAGGGGGGTGAAACGAGGAAACCAACCTCATTCAATGTTAAGAGAGAACACAGACTTCCATATAATCTACAAATCTTGTGCCATAAAAGGAGGGTGTACGTGCTGATGAACATCATAACAACACAATGACAGGGCATAAATCTTATAACAACTTAGCCAAAAAGTAAAGGATATAAAGTGGTCAAGTCCCCTCTAGCGGGGGCCCCGAACGGACTCATGGGGCTTCCAGTTGCTGTCCAAACCCTCTCCTCGTGTTGCTACGTGGGGCCTTAAACTTCCGGGGTTTCTGCCAAGTGTGCGGATCAGGGACCTCGCATGTCGGGACATCTCGCTGTATCGGCATCCAGTCCGGTATGTCGATTTTCTCCATGCCTATTTTCGGCCAGGCTTTAGCGAGATCTTCTGGCGTCCTGATAGTGATCTGTCGACCCTCCCTCAGGATCGCCAGGCCGAACGGGAACAGCCATCGCATGGGTATCTTCCTTAGCCTCAAAGCTTCGGTCAGGGGCTTCAGCAGCCGTCTTTTGGCCAGGGTGCTGGCAGCTAGATCCTGGAAGACCAGTATCTTGCTATCCTCAAATGCCAAGTCGGGAATCACTCGTGCAGCCGAGAGAATGGCAGACGTGTCCAAAAAATTGAGCAGACCGCAGATAACATCTCTGGGAGGTTCGTCTCGAGATGGCTTGGGTCGTAATGCCCGATGGGCTCTCTCAATAATGACCTGCGCCGCTTTTTCCTGTCCCAGAATGGTCGAGAAAATGATCCTCACTGTTGGCAAAATCTCCTCTGTGGATACCGTCTCTGGGATGCCTCTCAACCTGACATTTTTCCGCCTGCTGCGGTTCTCCTGATCCTCCAACTGTAGGTAAGTATGATTTAGATGGGAGACATGTGAAGCTACTGCACCTTGCACGGCCTCCACTTGTTGCATAATGGCGGATTGAGTGTCCTCCAGTACTGCCACTCTTTGCCCCACATGCTGTATGTCCGCTTTAATGGAAGACAGTTCCTTTAATACTGGGGACATCGCGCTAGCCAATGCTTTTTTCAAGAAAGCTCTAGTAATAGGTAATGGATCTGACCCACCTCCAGCATCAGAGTGCGTACAGGAGCTCTCTTCATCAGAATCATCATCGCGGCTTGTTTCCGGCGGGAGTGATTTCTCCGGCGCCATCTTGCTTTTCCCGGCCGGGGAGAGATGCTTTTTATGGAGGAATTTCTCCATCTCCGACTGCGTTTTACCGGTTTTCGGAGTCCCCCGGGAGTCACACGATTTGTCCCGACTTGTACGAACCATTATCGTGTAATTAAAAGCCCTCCAACCGTGGAAGTCTGCGTCTCAGTGAGGAGCGCCGGGATCAAGCGACCATCTCACAGTGCGGTTAGCTCCGCCCCCTCAGTAGTTATATTCTTGTATACAGGAGCAGTATTATAGTAGTTATAGTCTTGTATATAGGGAGCAGTATTATAGTAATTATATTCTTGTATATAGGAGCAGTATTATGGTAGTTATATTCTTGTATATAGGGGGGCAGTATTATAGTAGTTATATACTTGTATATAGGGGGCAGTATTATAGTAGTTATATTCTTGTATATAGAGGCAGTATTATAGTAGTTATATTCTTGTATATAGGAGCAGTGTTATAGTAGTTATATTCTTGTATATAGAGGCAGTATTAAAGTAGTTATATTCTTGTATATAGGAGCAGTGTTATAGTAGTTATATTCCTGTACATAGGGTGCAGTATTATAGTAGTTATATTCTTGTATATAAGAGCAGTATTATAGTAGTTATATTCTTGTATATAGGAGCAGTATTAAAGTAGTGATATTCTTGTATATAGTGGGCAGTATTATAGTAGTTATATTCTTGTATATAGGGGGCAGTATTAAAGTGGTTATAATCTTGTATATAGGAGGCAGTATTATAGTAGTTATATTCTTGTATATAGGAGCAGTATTATAGTAGTTATATTCTTGTATATAGGAGCAGTATTATAGTAGATATATTCATGTATATAGGGGCAGTATTATAGTAGTTATATTCTTGTATATAGGAGCAGTGTTATAGTAGTTATATTCTTGTATATAGAGGCAGTATTAAAGTAGTTATATTCTTGTATATAGGAGCAGTGTTATAGTAGTTATATTCCTGTACATAGGGCGCAGTATTATAGTAGTTATATTCTTGTATATAAGAGCAGTATTAAAGTAGTTATATTCTTGTATATAGGGGGCAGTATTATAGTAGTTATATTCTTGTATATAGGGGGCAGTATTAAAGTGGTTATAATCTTGTATATAGGAGGCAGTATTATAGTAGTTATATTCTTGTATATAGGAGCAGTATTATAGTAGTTATATTCTTGTATATAGATAGCCGTATTATAGTACTTATATTCTTGTATATAGGAGCAGTATTATAGTAGATATATTCATGTATATAGGGGCAGTATTATAGTAGTTATATTCTTGTATATAGGGGGCAGTATTATAGTAGTTATATTCTTGTATATAGGGGGCAGTATTATAGTAGTTATATTCTTGTATATAGGGGGCAGTATTATAGTAGTTATATTCTTGTATATAGGAGCAGTATTATAGTAGTTATATTCCTGTATATAGGAGCAGTATTATAGTAGTTATATTCTTGTATATAGGAGCAGTATTATAGTAGTTATATTCTTGTATATAGGGGGCAGTATTATAGTACTTATATTCTTGTATATAGGGGGCAGTATTATAGTAGTTATATACTTGTATATAGGGGCGGTATTATAGTAGTTATATTCTTGTATATAGGGGCAGTATTATAGTGGTTATATTCTTGTATATAGGGGGCAGTATTATAGTAGTTATATTCTTGGATATAGGAGCAGTATTATAGTAGTTATATACTTGTATATAGGGGGCGGTATTATAGTAGTTATATTCTTGTATATAGGGAGCAGTATTATAGTAGTTATATTCTTGTATATAGGGGGCAGTATTATAGTAGTTATATTCTTGTATATAGGAGCAGTATTATAGTAGTTATATTCTTGTATATAGGGGGAAGTATTATAGTAGTTATATTCTTGTATATAGGAGTAGTATTATAGTAGTTATATACTTGTATATAGGGGGCAGTATTATAGTAGTTATATTCTTGGATATAGGAGCAGTATTATAGTAGTTATATACTTGTATATAGGGGGCGGTATTATAGTAGTTATATTCTTGGATATAGGAGCAGTATTATAGTAGTTATATACTTGTATATAGGGGGCAGTATTATAGTAGTTATATTCTTGTATATAGTAGCAGTATTATAGTAGTTATATTCTTGTATATAGGAGCAGTATTATAGTAGTTATATTCTTGTATATAGGGACAGTACTATAGTAGTTATATTCTTGTATATAGGAGGCAGTATTATAGTAGTTATATGCTTTTATATAGGAGCAGTATTATAGTAGTTATATTCTTGTATATAGGGGCAGTATTATAGTAGTTATATTCTTGTATATAGGGGCAGTATTATAGTAGTTATATTCTTGTATATAGGGGCAGTATTATAGTAGTTATATTCTTGTATATAGGGGCAGTATTATAGTAGTTATATTCTTGTATATAAGAGAAGTATTATAGTAGCTATATTCTTGTATATAGGAGGCAGTATTATAGTAGTTATATCCTTGCATATAGGGGGCAGTATTATAGTAGTTACATTCTTGTATATAGGAGGCAGTATTATAGTAGTTATATTCTTGTATATAGGGGGCAGTATTATAGTAGTTATATTCTTGTATACAGGGAGCAGTATTATAGTAGATATATTCTTGTATATAGGAGCAGTATTATAGTAGTTATATTCTTGTATATAGGGGCAGTATTATAGTAGTTATATTCTTGTATATAGGAGCAGTATTATAGTAGTTATATTCTTGTATATAGTTTTCGTGTTATCGTTTATTGTGTAAGTGGCAGGAATAGTAATGACATGACAACTTGTTTTAGGGCATGCCCCCACGTGGCGGATTTCCTCCGCAACTGTCCGCATCAATGCCGCACAGAATCTGCGTCGCAGATTCTGCGGCGGATCTGCCCAAAATGTGCAGTAAATTGATGCGGACTAGCTGCTGCGGACTGCGGTAAAAGTGCTTCCCTTCTCCCTATCAGTGCAGGATAGAGAGAAGGGACAGCACTTTCCCTAGCGAAAGTAAAAGAATTTCATACTTACCGGCCGTTGTCTTGGTGACGCGTCCCTCTTTCTGCATCCAGCCCGACCTCCCTGGATGACGCGGCAGTCCATGTGACCGCTGCAGCCTGTGATTGGCCTGTGATTGGCTGCAGCCTGTGATTGGCTGCAGCCTGTGATTGGCTGCAGCCGTCACTTAGACTGAAACGTCATCCTGGGAAGCCGGACTGGAGACAGAAGCAGGGAGTTCTTGGTAAGTATGAACTTCTATTTTTTTGACAGGTGGCTGTATATTGGGATCGGTAGTCACTGTCCCGGGTGCAGAAACAGTTACTGCCGATCGCTTAACTCTTTCAGCACCCTGGACAGTGACTATTTACTGACGTCTCCTAGCAACGCTCCCGTCATTCCGGGAGCCCCATTGACTTCCTCAGTCTGGCTGTAGACCTAGAAATACATAGGTCCAGCCAGAATGAAGAAATGTCATGTCAAAAAAGCAAGACGCATCCGCAGCACACATAACATGTGCATGACAGCTGCGGACTTCATTGCGGGAATTAGAATCTCCATTGAAGTCAATGGAGAAATTCCGCCATGAGTCCGCAACCAGTCCGCCACTGGTCCGCAACAGACAGAGCATGCTGCGGACACCAAATTCCGCTCCGCAGCCTATGCTCCGCAGCGGAATTTTACGCCTCGTCTAAACGAACACTTCTAAATAGAAGTGGAAGTCAATGGAGAAACGGCTCCGCTGCGGATTAACGCTGCGGAGTGTCCGCAGCGGAATTCAAGTGAAATTCCGCCACGTGTGAACCCAGCCTTATAATGTAGAATTGGGCTCAGAGCTGTGGTCTCTGCTCTACTCTGACTAGTATGTTACACATGCAGCAGGGGGAGACACTGAGAACATGGGAAAGTTTTTCATAGAAGGTAATGACTAGAATTAGGGGCACTATGAGGATTTTTGCACTGAGCACATCTCTGATTAATCTCTATGATAGTTGTTCAGTGTTTGGCGATGGAGTCTGATGAAATGGTGAAATGTTGTTTTTGAACACATCAGGGGACATGTCACCATGTGAGGAATCGCAGCTGCTCAGCTTCAGTCTCTGTATTCGTCTACCATCACCCCTCCCCTGCCCCTATTCCTTCGCCAGTCTCCCGGGCCTGTGGTCACTGAGTATTTATGGAAAGAAGGTGGAATAGAAGTTCTGCAGAGATTGTGAATTTTTTGTGGCTTCATTTTTTTCATACATTTGAATAAATTGTACAGAATGAGGGACATTTCCCCACAAACCACTAAATGGCTCCATTGGAAAGAAAATTAAACTGTTTTAATGCGGTACATGAAAGGGACGGCTGTATCCACCGGTTTATATGTCCTGTAATACAATCTGGTGTATTCACCGCCGGATCCTTCCCCCTTCAGAGGACACGAGGTTCTGTCTTATGGGATATAAAACGGTGTTCAGACAATGAAGTGAGAACACGGAGCAGGTACTGGCTGTCCGGACGCGTTCTCACGCAGACTCCATTGGCCGTAGTGTGAGAGTTCTCCCTGATAAACACATAAAAATATATATACTGTATATTTAATTTCTCATTAATGTAAAGTGACAGGTGCTGGATTATCAAACATTCTGGATTGCCAGATGAAGACTTCACGATAAATCTCTGACAAAGATAAATAACATAGAATCCCCTCATCCTTCATGTCAGTTTATTGCTTCTTTCTTCTCTTCTGCTTCTGGTCTTATAAGATTCTGGATATTCTAGTTGTTCACAAGTAGAGATGAGCGAACTTATCAAAAGTTCGGTTCGGCTAGTTCGCCGAATTTCACAAAAAAGTTCGGTTCGGACCGAACTAGTTCTGACCGAACCTGTCACTTACGTGCGCCGAGCATGCTACTGTCCAGGGTGCTGATAGAGTTAATGGGCTGCACTAACTCTTTCAGCAACCTTCACAGTACATGCTCGGCGCGCGGAAAATACCATTTAAATGTAATAAAAAAATAAAAATTATACGTTCGTACTTACTTTCCTCCTGTCCGGCCTCCAGCGATGACGTTTCATCCCTTTCGCCGCTGCAGCCAATCACAGGCTGTAGTGGCGGTCACGCACGTCAGGATGACGCTTCATCCCACGTGACCGCCTCTGCAGCCAATCACAGGCTGCAGCGGCGACATGAATGAAACGTCATCGCTGGAGGCCGGACAGGAGGAAAGTAAGTATGAACGTATTATTATTATTTTTTGGCATGTATGTATGTATGTATGTATGTATGTATGTTGGCATGTATGTATGTTGGCATGTATGTATGTATGTTGGCATGTATGTATGTATGTATGTTGGCATGTATGTATGTTGGCATGTATGTATGTTGGCATGTATGTATGTTGGCATGTATGTATGTATGTTGTCATGTATGTATGTTGTCATGTATGTTGGCATGTATGTATGTTGGCATGTATGTATGTATGTTGTCATGTATGTATGTTGTCATGTATGTATGTATGTTGTCATGTATGTATGTTGGCATGTATGTATGTATGTATGTTGGCATGTATGTATGTTGTCATGTATGTATGTATATCTGTGCATGTATGTTGGCATGTATGTATATATGTGCATGTTTGTATGTATATTTGCATGTATATATTTGCATGTATGTTTGCATGTATGTATTTTTGCATGTATGTTGTCATGTATGTATGTATGTATGTTGTCATGTATGTATATATGTGCATGTGTGTATGTATATTTGTATGTATGTATGTATGTTTGCATGTATGTGTGTTTGCATGAATGTATGTTTGCATGTATGTATGCATGTTTGTATGTATATTTGCATGTGTGTATATATATATATATGTATGTATGTTGTCATGTATGTATGTTGTCATGTATGTTGGCATGTATGTATGTTGGCATGTATGTATGTATGTATGTTGTCATGTATGTATGTATGTTGTCATGTATGTATGTTGGCATGTATGTATGTATGTATGTTGGCATGTATGTATGTTGGCATGTATGTATGTATATCTGTGCATGTATGTTGGCATGTATGTATATATGTGCATGTTTGTATGTATATTTGCATGTATATATTTGCATGTATGTTTGCATGTATGTATTTTTGCATGTATGTTGTCATGTATGTATGTATGTTGTCATGTATGTATATATGTGCATGTGTGTATGTATATTTGTATGTATGTATGTATGTTTGCATGTATGTGTGTTTGCATGAATGTATGTTTGCATGTATGTATGCATGTTTGTATGTATATTTGCATGTGTGTGTATATATATATATATATATGTATGTTGTCATGTATGTATGTATGTTGTCATGTATGTATATATGTGCATGTATGTTGGCATGTATGTATATATGTGCATGTGTGTATGTATGTATATTTGCATGTATGTATGTTGTCATGTATGTATGTATATATGTGCATGTATGTTTGCATGTATGTTGGCATGTATATATACATGTGCATGTTTGTATGTATATTTGCATGTATATATGTTTGCATGTGTGTATGTATGTTTGCATGTATGTATGTTTGCATGTATGTATGTTGTCATGTATGTTTGTATGTATGTTGTCATGTATGTATGTATATATGTGCATGTATGTATGTTTGCATGTTTTTATTTTTGCATGTATGTTTGCATGTATGTTTATATATATGTGCATGTATGTAATTATGTTTGCATGTATTTATGTTTGCATGTATATTTGTGCATGCTTGTATATATGTATGTATGTATCTTTGCATGTTTGTTTGTATGTATGTATGTTTTCATGTGTGTGTGTATGTATGTATGATAGTTTGCATGTATATGTGTGTATGTTTGCATGTATGTATATTTGCATGTATATATGTGCATGCTTGTATGTATGTTTGTATATATGTATGTATGGCCATGTATGATACTGTCTGCTGGCGCCCTGTATCTAAGTCAACTTCACGGCAGGCTTCTATACATGGTATAACAGTCAGTATCACACATTAAACTGAATCTAAGCCTACGACATGTTTTATTTCATTATTTATTTTTTTTTACAGGTTTGGTGTTTGGACTACGTCGGTTTCGAGGACTACTTAGATGACGCTTTTTTTTTTCTACAATAAAATGGTTAATGAGGGTTGTTTTGGGGGTGCTTTATTTCAATAAAATATTTTATCTATATCTTTGTCTTTTTCTTTTCAAATTTTATTATTACCACTTTAGTAATGGCCGCTGTCTGAGTGACAACATCCATTACTAATGCGAGGCTTAGTGTTAGCCGGTGCAGAGGCTAACACTAACCACCATTATTACCCCGGTACCCAAAACCACCAGGGGTGCCGGGAAGAGCCAGGTACGATCCAGTACCCGACCATCTGTTGTGATGGTCGGGCTCTGGGGCGGCCGCAGGCTGGTATTATGAGGCTGGGAAGGGCCAAAAACAGTGGACCTTCCCACCCTTGTAATGCTAGGCTGCTGCTGCTGTGTTGTGTCTGGCTGGTTATAAAAGTGGGGGGGACCCCACGTCATTTTTTTAAATTATTTATTTATTTACATTTTTTTTTTTAAAAAGACATGGGGTTCCACCCAATTTATCATAACCAGCCACATACAACACAGTGTTATTAGCCTGGGAATGGACAAAACCAGTGGCCACCCATGTAATGCCAGACTGCTGCGGCCTTGTATATGGCTGGTTATTAAAAATGTGGGGGACCCGTCTATTGCTAAATTTGTTAAATTCCAAAAAAAAAACGACGTGGGGGTCCCCCCCATTTTTATAACCAGCCCGATACAACACAGCAGCAGCAGCCTAGCATTACAAGGGTGGGAAGGTCCACTGATTTTGGCCCTTCCCAGCCTCATAATACCAGCCTACGGCCGCCCCAGTACCCGACCATCACAACAGATGGTCGGGTACTGGATCGTACCAAGCTCTTCCCGGCACCCCTGGTGGTGGTGGGTACCGGGGTAATAATGGGTGGTTAGTGCTAGCCTCTGCACCGGCTAACACTAAGCCCCGCCTTAATAATGGACGCTGTCAATCAGCCACTACCATTATCTCGGCACTAATAAAGTTTGAAAAAAAAACACAAAGACAATTCTTTTTTATTGAAATAAGAAATCCCCAACAAAACCCTCGTTAACCATTTTATTAAAATTTGAAAAAACGTAGATCTACGCAGTAGTCCAACGAATCGAAGATGTAGTCCAATCGGTACATCAAAATCTGCAACAACATAAAAAAACAGTTATCAATGTGAACAATACCAATACTTCTACTCACCTACACACATATATACACGCACACACAAACAAACAACCATACACAGACACACACATATATACACAAACACAACAAGATATACACACACATAAACAGACAAACACACACATATACACGAACTCACACATATACAAACAAAAACACACATATCCAAACACACATACACACAGTTATACACACATACACGAACACATATACACAAACACATATACAAACAAAAACACACATACCCAAACACACATACCCAAACACACATATCCACAAACACATATACACAAACACACCCATATATACACACAAACACACACCCATATACACACATATACACATATACAAAAACACACACAAACATCTACACACAAACATATACACAAATACACCCATATATACACAAACATATACACAAAACACATATACACAAACACACCCATATATACACACACACATATAAAAACAAAAACAGACAAAGTCACATACCCAAACACACATATATACACAAACACGGTTTCTTTTAAATGCTGCTGGGGAACCCGCTCGATCCACTATATAAGGCTGCGCTACAGTGCAGCATTTAAAAGAAACAGGATCCTGACCTGTCCATAGAGTTTAAGGCAGCACAGAGTATTTCAGGAGATGAGCATGCAGATTCAGTGCTGCTGCGAACTCTGCTCTTACCATTACGTAGCTCTCAGTCTGTTACCTCTCCTCCACTCCTGTCCTCCAGAACACCTTCACATGATTGGCAAGTCACCACGTAATGGTAAGAGCAGAGTTCACAGCAGCACAGAGTATTTCAGGAGATGAGCGTGCGGATCTTGTGCGGGGTGGTGACTTGCCAATCATGTGAAGGTGTTATTGAGGACAGGAGTGGAGGAGAGGTAACAGACTGAGCTACGTAATGGTAAGAGCAGAGTTCACAGCAGCACTGAATCTGCACGCTCCTCTCCTGAAATACTCTGTGCTGCTGAGAACTCTGTTCTTACCATTACGTAGCTCAGTCTGTTACATCTCCTCCACTCCTGTCCTCTATAACACGTTCACATGATTGGCAAGTCACCACCACGCACAAGATCCGCACGCTCATCTCCTGAAATACTCTGTGCTGCTGTGAACTCTGCTCTTACCATTACGTGGTGACTTGCCAATCATGTGAAGGTGTTCTTGAGGACAGGAGTGGAGGAGAGATAACAGACTGAGAGCTACGTAATGGTAAGAGCAGAGTTCACAACAGCACTGAATCTGCACGCTCATCTCCTGAAATACTCTGTGCTGCCTTAAACTCTGTGGACAGGTCAGGATCCTGTTTCTTTTAAATGCTGCACTGTAGCGTAGCCTTATATAGTGGATCGAGCGGGTTCCCTAGCAGCATTTAAAAGAAACCGGATCCTGACCTGTCCACAGAGTTTAAGGCAGCACAGATTATTTCAGGAGATGAGCACGGGCAGCCGTTCGTTTTTCCGAGCCGTGCTCCCATCATGCACACGACCGTAAAAACACCCGTTATTGCGGGTCGTAATTACGACCCGCAATAACGGGCTCATAGACTTCTGTTACCCACGGGTACCTTTCCGTATTCTCACGGGAAGGTGCCCGTGCCGTTAAAAAAATAGAACATGTTCTATTTTTCTATTTTACGGGCCGTGCTGCTATAATTATAATGACAGCACGGTATGCAAAAGCGGCCGGCTGCCCGTGGCCGGCCGGCCGTGCTCGTAGTTACGAGTCGTAATTACGAGCACGGCCCGTAAAATAAAAAAATAGAACATGTTCTATCTTTTTAACGGCACGGGCACCTTCCCGTGAGAAAACGGGAAGGTACCCGTGGCTAACAGAAGTCTATGGGCCCGCTATTTCGGGTCGTAATTACGACCCGTGATAACGGGTGTTTTTATGGTCGTGTGCATGAGGCCCCGTAATGACGGGTGGCTACATGTGTGCACCCGTCATTACGGCAGCGTTGCTAGGCGACGTCAGTAAGGGTATGTGCACACACACTAATTACGTCCGTAACTGACGGACGTATTTCGGCCGCAAGTACCGGACCGAACACCCTGCAGGGAGCCGGGCTCCTAGTGTCATACTTATGTACGATGCTAGGAGTCCCTGCCTCTCCGTGGAACTACTGTCCCGTACTGAAAACATGATTACAGTACGGGACAGTTGTCCTGCAGAGAGGCAGGGACTCCTAGCATCGTACATAACTATGATGCTAGGAGCCCGGCTCCCTGCAGTGTGTTCGGTCCGGTACTTGCGGCCGAAATACGTCCGTCATTTACGGACGTAATTAGTGTGTGTGCACATACCCTAAATAGTCACTGTCCAGGGTGCTGAAAGAGTTAACTGATCGGCAGTAACTGTTTCAGTACCCTGGACAGTGACTACCGATCACAGTACCTGTAAAAAAAAAGACGTTCATACTTACCGAGAACTTTCTGCTTCCTCCAGTCCGGTCTCCTGGCCGTTGCCTTGGTGACGCGTCCCTCTCGACATCCGGCCCGACATTCCTTGATGACGATGCAGCCCATGTGAGCGCTGCAGCCAATCACAGGCTGCCGCGGCCTCTGCAGCCAATCACAGGCTGCAGAGGCCTCTGCAGCCAATCACAGGCTGCCGCGTCAGAAAAGGTCGGACTGGAGGAAGAAGAGGGACTCGTCAACAAGACAACGACCGGGTACGTATGAAATGCTTTTTATTTTATTTTTAATCAGCAGCCTCTTTTCTCTATCAGTGATTGATAGAGATAAGTGGCTGCCGATTTGTATAATGTTTTTGACCGGGTTCGGTCAAAACGGGTTCGGCCGAACCCGGTGAAGTTCGGATTCGCTGCGAACCGAACTTTACCGGAAGTTCGGACCGAAACCGGGTTCGGTTGTCCCGGTTCGCTCATCTCTATTCACAAGTGCTAGAATAATGGGATATATAGACTAATGCACAGCGGACATAAGAAATTGCTTTCGTCCTGGCGATCCTGTAGTTCTGCATGTATAGCACAGTACTACTTCTCCTGTCCTGTATACTGGGTGTAATTCTCAGTCTCTGTATTATTCTGTATATATATATACACTGCACAGTACCACTTCTCCTGTCCTGTATACTGGGTGTAATTCTCAGTATCTGTATTATTCTGTATATATGGACGCTGCACAGTACCACTTCTCCTGTCCTGTATACTGGGTGTAATTCTCAGTATCTGTATTATTCTGTATATATATACACTGCACAGTACCACTTCTCCTGTCCTGTATACTGGGTGTAATTCTCAGTCTCTGTATTATTCTGTATATATGGACACTGCACAGTACCACTTCTCCTGTCCTGTATACTGGGTGTAATTCTCAGTATCTGTATTATTCTGTATATATGGACACTGCACAGTACCACTTCTCCTGTCATGTATACTGGGTGTAATTCTCAGTATCTGTATTATTCTGTATATATATACACTGCACAGTACCACTTCTCCTGTCATGTATACTGGGTGAAATTCTCAGTATCTGTATTATTCTGTATATATACACTGCACAGTACCACTTCTCCTGTCCTGTATACTGGGTGTAATTCTCAGTATCTGTATTATTCTGTGTATATATATACACTGCACAGTACTACTTCTCCTGTCCTGTATACTGGGTGTAATTCTCAGTATCTGTATTATTCTGTATATATGGACACTGCACAGTACCACTTCTCCTGTCCTGTATACTGGGTGTAATTCTCAGTATCTGTATTATTCTGTATATATGGACACTGCACAGTACCACTTCTCATCTTTTTAATAAATGTTAACAAACATACACATGCCATAAATCCGCACATACAATACACGGGTCAAAAACCAACACAAAATTAACAAGTTATAAACACATTATCAATCTCGGCCGCCTCCTCTCTGGTCCAGATCACATTCCTACCAGCACTCAGTCTTCTGTATTATAACTCACATCATCCACACATCACTCATCATCCACACGTCACTCACATCAGTATAAATACAAATACACAAAACTCATAGTCACAACATCAATCCAGACGCCTCAAAAGGAACAAAATCAGTAACAGTCTAAAAAATAAAATAAATAAAATTGTTAAACCACAATAAAACCAAAAACTGACCCTAACCGGTCCATGTGCCCATCAAAATATATTAACCAAGGAAAAATGAGAAATTCCTACATGAGAAAACACAACATCGGCAAATAACCCCCCCCCCCTATTTTCTATATTTTTATTTTTTTTTTTTATTTTTTTTTTTTATTTTTTTTTATTTTTTTAAATTTTTTTTTTATTTCTTTTTTTTTCTTTTCTTTTTATTTCTTTTTATTATTTTTTCCCCTCCACCCTTCTAATCAACCACAAATCCACAATATGAATACCAATTACTAACCAATATATACAAAACAATACTGAACATACATATATATATACATAATATCTACATTATACCCATATTAATGACTTTTTATCCAATTCAAGACCAATGTCCAGTCCAAAGTCCTTACCTAAGCTCCGACCAACACCATCGTCCATCCTTCAATGTCTCTTTGATCGGGCCCGGCTTTTTCTTATTATTTGAACCCCCCCCCCCTCCCCACCTTTCCCCCCTCCCCACCTAACACCTAACCCCCTCACATCTATACAAAAATACTACACTCTACAAGATATAGTAAGTAAAGACTCAGCCTGTACAATGGCATACATTACCTGACATAACACATAACACATCCTTAACAAATCCTACCCACCTGGCCCTGGTTCGGTACCTGCAAGCCCTATATCCATCATCAACTATAACGAAAACAAAAAGCTACAGTGACAGCATTAGCCCCCCACCAGGAATAGAGACGACTAGACTAGGGCACGCTGAAGGAGAAACCCCTCCAAAGCATGGAGGCCCTACTCGTGCCCAGTCTCTCGAACTCCAAAGAACGAACCTTCCCCAGGTCACCGAGAATGTTCCTCACCACCTCTTCCTCCGGGAGGGTTTTTTGTCTGGTTGATACAAAACACCGTGCGTGCCACGTGCCGTACCTGACCGCTAAGCTGACTAAGAATAAAGTGCCCCGATCTCGACCACCCAGGTGTCTGAATGTTCCATAGGCCCATTCCGCATAGGAGAGACCGGTCAGACCAGGCCAACCAATGGAGGCACCCACCCTGCTGTAGACCCCTGTATTGAGGGGACAATGAAGCAGGAAGTGCTCCATGCTTTCCAGCACGCCGCCACACTCCTCCCGGGGACAACCCCTTTCCTCGGGGTTCCTGTGTTTCAAGTTGTCCCTCACATACAGTTTCCCATGGAAGCAACGCCAAGCCAAGTCCCAAAACTTTAAAGGGATCCTACTAGAATTTAAAACCCTCAAACCAACCTCCAGATCCCGACTTGGGCAGTCCCTGAGCGCCAGGGGCTTCTGGAAATGGGTCAACAGAACCCTGTTGTCAAGGAGCCTCCTTGAAAGAGTCCTGATCTCCCACATCCCCAGACCCCACCGGCGAATTGTTTTCAGAACCACGGTAGCGTAAGCCGGAAGATGCCCATGCGGCGTGTGAAGGTCCTTCACTTGCCCTCCTGTCTCCCATTCCTGGAAGAAAGGCCGAAACCACCCCCTGCAGGAGACTACCCACGGAGGAGCCCTCTCTTGCCAGAGGCTTGACATGTTGATCTTTACAAAGGTATTAACCAGGAATACCACAGGGTTGACCATACACAACCCCCCTAGTCTCCTCGTACGGTATGTCACCTCCCTCTTGACTAGGTTCAGCTTATTCCCCCATAACATCTGGAAGAACAAGCTGTAGACCCGAGTCCAGAGAGGTTCTGGCAAGATGCAGACACTGCCCAAATAGATTAACAAAGGGAGCAGGTAAGTTTTGATCAAGTTGACCCTTTCTCTGAGGGTCAAAGACCAACCCTTCCACTGGTCGACCTTCTGAGCGGCGATCTTTAGCCTGCTGTCCCAATTTTGTTTGGGGTAATCCCCCTGGCCAAATTCGATGCCGAGAATTTTTACAAACTCCTGAGGCCCTGGAAGAGTGTCCGAGAGATCAAAGGTAGGATCTCCCCCTCCCAGCCAGAGACTCTTACACTTATCCTGGTTGATCATGGACCCGGATGCCTCCGAGTAGCGGTCAACTTCGGACATCACCCACTCTGCCTCCCCTCTCGAGGACACAAAGACGGTGACGTCATCCGCATACGCCACCACTCTCAGAGTGGCTTCCGAGGCTGCCAAGTCCATGCTGACTCCCACCAACGGTCCACGATCTACCCTCCTAAGGAAGGGGTCAATCGCAAACACGTATAAAAGCGGGCTCAGCGGGCAACCCTGGCGAACCCCAGACCCAACCTCAAAAGAGCGGCCAATCCAACCGTTCACAAGCGGAAAACTCTCTGCCCCTGCATACAAGATCTTAAGCCAATCAACAAACCCCCCCCGGCAGACCATACCTCAGAAGGACCGACCAGAGATACTCGTGATCAACTCGATCAAACGCTTTTGCCTGATCCAAGGACAGCAAGTACCCCTTCCAACAGCCCGCCCTACTCTGCTCCACTGCCTCTCGGACACCGAGTACAGCGCTAAACGTGCTGCGGCCTGGAACAGAGCAATGCTGAGCCCCCGAAAGGAGCCGGGGTGCAAATTTCACCAGCCGATTAAACAGCACCTTTGCCAGAACCTTTCTGTCCACATTGAGTAGCGCTATGGGACGCCAATTCTCAATGTGCGATGGGTCTTTACCCTTTGACAGGATGATCAGGGCCGACCTCCTCATTGACTTCGGCAAAGTGCCCGAGGAAAGACACTCATTCAACACCTCAGTCAACAGGGGAACTAAAATGTCCTTAAAGGTCTTGTAAAATTCAGACGTTAAGCCATCTGGACCCGGCGACTTCTTGAGGGCAAGCCCTTCAATCGCCAGTCTCACTTGCTCTTCCCTGATCGCCTCTGCCAAGACACCAAGAGAGGGGTCTACTCCTGGTTCGGGGACAGTTTCAGCCAGGAAAGCCGACATCGCATCCCGATCAAGATCCATCTTTCCCAAGAGGTGCGAGTAAAAGGATCTGACGACCTCCAAGATCCCTGATCTGGACCTTTTCAGGGATCCTGTACTGTCCATCAGTCCTGAAACCACTTTACTATTTACTGACATCTTGCAGTTCTTGTAGGGGTCGGGCGAGCGGTACTTCCCAAAATCCCTCTCAAAAACTAAAGATGCGTGTCTATCATACTGGCAACTCTTAAGCAAAGATTTCACTCTGGAGATGTCCTCGCGGTCACCTCCAGTCGAGACAAGATGCTCGAGTTTCCTCCTCAGGCCCTGATACAGGCGGTACCTGTCCAGGCTCCTGAGGCTCGAGAGCTGGCGGAAGAAACTCGCCACCCTTTTTTTGAACATCTCCCACCACTCCGACTTACTGCTACAAAGATCCAGTAATGGTACCTGGCTCTGAAAGAAATCCTCAAAGGACCGTCTTATCTCCGCTTCTTCCAAGAGAGACGAATTGAGCCTCCAAAAGCCTCTTCCCATCCGGGGGGTCTCTGCAACATTCAGAGAAAATAAAATTAAACAGTGGTCGGAGAACTCCACCTCAACGACGGACACTGCCGAAGAGATGGCATCCTCCTTTAAATAAAACCTATCTATTCTAGACCTACAACTACCTCGATAAAAGGTGAATCCCGCGTGGCCTGGGGTGTGCCGGATGTGGACATCCACCAGGCGAGCCTCACTAGCTATCCTATTTAGGGCCACACAGTCATAAGTCAGCCTGTCTCTGGAACCTCCCCTATCTTGGGACCTCGTGGCAGCATTGAAGTCCCCTCCAAAGACCACCTGCCGACTCGTAAAAAGATAGGGCTTGATCCTCATAAAGAGACTTTTCCGGTCCCAGCTGGTTTGGGGACCGTAGATGTTAATGAGCCTGAGCTCCTGTCCCTTCATGAGGACATCCAAGATCAGGCACCTCCCCATTTCTAATTCAATAACCCGTTTGCATTCTACCGATGCGGTGAAAAGAACCGCCACCCCGCTACCCGGCTCGGCCGCAAGAGACCAATAAGATGGTCCACGCCTCCACTCCTTTTTCGCTTTATGTATGGCTGCCAAGTCTGTCAGCCTGGTCTCTTGCAAAAATAAAATGCCGGCCTCAATTCGGCCGAGAAAATCAAAGGCCGCAAATCTAGCCTTGTCAGATTTAATGCTGGCGACATTAATAGATGCCAGCGTCAACGGGGTGGGTGCCGCCATCCTGGGTGATTGAATTAGATGACCTTTTTCCCCTTCCCCTTGCCCTTCCCCTGGTTTTTATCACTGTCTGATGAAGAGCCGAGGGCCCTTTTGAGGGATGCTGATGTGTCCATATCCTTCCCCTCCTCCACCTCCTCACCAGCACCACTATCAACCTCACCTCCAGGCTCTGGGACAGCGCTTCTCCCTGAGGGTTCCGCATGCCCTGAGGCAAGAAGCTGGACGCCCCCCACAGACCCCCTCGTCACCTTCGCCACATCCTCACCCCCACCCTCCTCATCTGAAGAGGAGATGTCCCTGAGGGTTTGAAAGCGGTTTGAGAGAACAACAAGAGGTGAGTCGGTTGGGCTTTCCTTAGGCACCTGGACCAGGGGAGGAGAAGATTTCTTATCTCCTTTTTTTTTCTTTTTAGCACCCTGCTTGCGCTTTTCATCTAGCCACCGTCTACTGTCCTCATCCATACTTTCATATAGCGAGGAACATGAAGAAGCGGCTTCCTCCTCCCTCTCCAACCTCCTGACCTCTTCATTCAAGTCCTGTTCCCCCAGGGCCTCAGTAGCAATGACACTCGCCCCCGGAGCAGGGCCAAGGGTTACCCCAGTTGCCTGAGGCTCCCCGAGCTCCCTACTCCTTCGACGGTTCTCCAATCGCCTTAACTTGGAGGGTGACTTGCCTTTCTTCCCTGGCCCCTCAGCCCCTTCACCTCCACCAGTGCCAACCACGGCAGGAGCAACCTCTCGGCTTTCTCCCGCTGGGCCCGCCATGGCGTTGGCAAAGGAACGAGGGCAGCGACTGAATGGGTGACCTAGATCCCCACACAGGTGACACCGAATATCCCCACAGGATGCGGCAAGATGACCTATCCCCCCGCACAACGCACACTTCTGCACTCTGCAGTGGGCACTGAAGTGCGTGGGGTCACCACACCTGTGGCAGAGCTTCGGCTGCCCCTGGTAAAAGGCCAGGATTCGGTCCCTTCCTAAAAAGGCTGAGGAAGGGATGTGGGTGACAGTACTTCCTGAATGCTTTAATTTAACCATAAAGGTCCAGGCCCCTGACCAGATGCCAAATTCATCCCTGTTTTTTTTGGGGACCTCCGTTACCTCCCCGTACCTGCTGAGCCAGGTCATAATGTCCATACAAGAAAGACACTCATTGCAAGTTAGGACGGTCACCTTCTTGATTTCGCTCTGACGAGACAAGGCTTGTACAGCGAAGTCTCGCCATTCTTCACCAGCTCATAATTTGACCAAAAGAGCTCCAGGCCCTCCGGCCGAACAAAGCTGATGTCAAATACGGGGGTGCCATAGGGATGTATCAGGGCAAAGATGTCGATCGCCCTGAAATTCATCTTCAACAGAAGCTCAACTATTTTTACCCTAGGTGGGCACGTATCATTGCCTCTCCAGCGAAGACGAACAACATTCCTACGAGCCCCCCCAGGCCCGGCTGTCCACACAGTTTCCCCTTCCCTTTCTTCTCGGAAAGCAGTCAGGCCATGCCTGTCTATCCAGAAGGACAGATCAACCGCTCGGCCCTCTACCATTATTGTTCTCTCACCCTTTTTAAGGGCCTCCAGGAGGCGCCGCTGTAAAATACCGTCCCCAGAGCCTGAAGATGAGGAGGAGGCCCCAGCAGTGACACTGGCATAACTGCGAGTAGTCACCCCTGGGGGGGCAGATGGACCGGCCTCACTAGACCTCATACCCCTGGCAGTAACATTCCCAGCACTCACCCCGGCCCCAGACACAGGAGAGGGACCATTATCAATATCACTCGTACCTGCACCATTCATACCCTCACCATTATTAACAGCACTCATACCGGCACCATTCATACCCTCACCCTCTGGACCAGCAGTAAAAAGTGTTTTTGGGCCGGATGTTATCGCCTCGGTGTCATCAGGTTCCCCCTCCACCTCATTGGCGTGACATTTCTTTACTTGAGACAATCCTTCCTTCTTAGAGCCAGCAATGCCCAGACTCGCCCTCACCCCTGGCAAAGCTGGCTCCCGGGCTGGGGATTCATGTGACGCAGCCACCAAAGGAATACTAGTGACTGCGCCACCGGACCCAATGACCGCAAGCTTGGGGGGACATTCAACCGTGCCGTCAGTCCCAGCAGCCCCTTCATGCTGCCGCCGCTCAGTAGCACCAACGGGTTCCAGGGACACTGGAATATTCGCTGCCAGCTCTGGTGTCGAGCCGCCCCCCATTACTGAGGAGGAAACCTGAGCACCAGAGCTTTGTTCTCCACCCAACGCTGGACCACCAACATTATCTGGCGCTATTGACGCCTTAAAAACGCCACCAAAAACGCCACCGCTACTACGACAAGCAGGGACATCAGCCTCCATTATCACGCCATCATTAATCTCCCCGCTTTCCTGCACCGGACCCACTTCAGGGCCCGGGCTAGGCTGGATCACGGGGCTTGTGCAGCGAGCTGACCCTGCGGCCAGCTGGGGTAGCACTGGGTGGGGAACAAACTTAAAACTGACCTCCTCCACGATTTTTCCAGCCTTTCTGGATTTTAGTCGCCGCCGGGCTTTGCGCTTTGCTGCCCGCTTGGCATTAACATTCTCCTCTGGACCCAAGTCCGCGCCAAAAGAAAAATGCTGCAGGCTCACCGGAGACTGGAGCTGCCGTATTTCCGCCATCAGCCTCCCACCTGAATTGCTGCTGCTGATGTCCTGGTCACAGGTGTCCCCCTCACCAGCTGAGCTGGAGTCCATGGGTAAAGCCACTTGCTCTGCAGGCAGCTCGCTGCACGTACTCAGCTGACCAGACGCACCCGGACACATTTCCTCCTCCTCACCCTCATCATCCGTCTGCTTTCCAGGGTCACAGACACCCTTCATTGCCCGGAACCGATCATCATTAAGGAGTTTCTCCTTGAAAGGTCCACTATTCTCCAAAATAAACTTGCGCTTTTCTTTCAGGGCATCCACCTCAGATTTGAGATCCCTGATAGTCGCCATTACTACCAACCTCTTTGCTCCAGAAGTGGCGTGCGACCGAACCCGGGCTGCTTTCAGCTCCTCCTGGAGCTTCCGAATGGCCTTCCCGGCGTCCTCATACCCACGGAGGCACTCCGCAACACGGGAGCTAAAGGTGGTTGTTGACTCCGTGGCACGTAGTTCACCCCAATCTGCCTCCACACCATCATGCATGCTCTGCTGCACATCTCCAGGAGCGATCCTGCTGGCTGCAACACCAGGAACCTTGCGGCTTTCCTGGCTTTCTGTCCTGGTTTCAGGCGGGGGCAGGATCGGGGCCACATCGCTGTGACCCCGACTAGATCTTCTCACCCCCACAACTTCGGCCGGTTGCTGAACGCTCCCGCTACCCGCCGGCCTAGACCGGGTAACAGGAGGCTGAGAAGCACTTGGCTGGGAAGAACTTCCTCTCATCCCAAGCAGCAAACTCTCTCCCTGGAGAGGAAAGAGCCGACACCCGGAAAGAGCTTCCTCCAACACACAGACAGCACACACCCGCTCCTCCTGTCCTGTATACTGGGTGTAATTCTCAGTATCTGTATTATTCTGTATATATGGACACTGCACAGTACTACTTCTCCTGTCCTGTATACTGGGTGTAATTCTCAGTATCTGTATTATTCTGTATATATACACTGCACAGTACCACTTCTCCTGTCCTGTATACTGGGTGTAATTCTCAGTATCTGTATTATTCTGTATATATACACTGCACAGTACCACTTCTCCAGGATATCTGGACTGCTGCTCTTTTATGTATACACACCACACAATCAGTGAGATTCTGCAGTGACTGTTTCTTTAATAGCAGGTTGTATACAGTCCCTGCGGTCTGACCACATAACACTGGATATACTAGAGTCTTGCTGCGGCCGCACAGTCGGCTCTGCTCACCATATGTGATTCCTTTTTTAAAATCCAAAACAAATAAGTTCAATTACAAATATACAACCCCTTATTTCACAAGTGACAGTCCAGAGACAGAAATTCTCAGCAATTCTGATTTAGACGTCAATAAATAATGTAGCTAAGCCATAGTTGCTAATCATAGCGAAACACTAATGGAAAAGAGCTGCAGTGTAAAGTATTACTGCCTGCATAACAACCAAACCTTAGTAGTAATCAAAATGGTAAAAGTACGTGTTTCACTCCACAATTTATATGTAACAATGTCAGACAGCGTTTGGGGGACAGGTCACAGAACTAATAAGTATTTTTATAAACTGTAACTTTTTTGTATACATTTTCTTTAGTCGTAATAAACAATTTAACACCGTAAGGAAAATATTGTCTGCAGCCATCAGTCCTGAGAGGCACATGGTCCCAGCGCCAGAGATAAGCCCCTCCAGGGGTCACGTCCGTCAGCTGAGACAATTCCAATACAGGAAACCAACACAACACCCCCGAGCAAGGAGAAAATTAAAAAGGGGGAAGGAAGGGAGCTGGAATATTCTACTTACCCCCCCCCCCCCCCCCATAAGGCTAAGTTCACACTACCATTACTATACGTTTATCTCTTTTCCGTCAGAGGAAGAGAGGATCGATACATTAAACGGAAAGCAACGGTTCCTTTAGAGATAGGGCCGGTTCACTTCAGCGTTGGCTTTCCGTTGAGGGGTTGCGTCGGAGGTTTCCGTCGGGAGAACCCCTCAACGGAAAGGCAAACAGAAACCTTAGCTTCTGTTTGCATCAACTTTGATATCAATAGTGACGGAAACATCGCTAATGGTTTCCGGTTTCCACCATTCCGTCAGCTTTCCGTATTTTTTTTTTCTTATGGAATCAATAGCTCAGTCGACTGCGCTATTGATTCTGTCAAAAAAACGGAAACCTGACGGAATGGTGGAAACCGGAAACCATTAGCAATGAAAAAACGCTCATACTTTCCTAGATCATTGTTATGGCGACGCGTCCCTCCTGTGCAGTCCGGTCTGGCCTCCCAGGATGACGCTGCAGCCCATGTGACCGCTGCAGCCTGTGATTGGCCTGTGATTGACTGCAGCGGTCACATGGTATGTAACGTCATCCCAGGAGGCCGGACTGGACAAAGAAACACAGACTTCTGGGTAAGTTCAATGGGGAAAAATCTCAACAGAAAATCAACTTAAAGGAACAGTGTCATCAGAAATTATTTTTTTATATGTTAAAGATGTTAGTGCTTTATTAAAAACTTTTATATTTATTTGTGTGTTTGTATTTTACTTTTTCTTATTTTTACACTTTTTCTTCCCTATGGGGGCTGCCATTTTTTGTTCCATTTCTGTGTGTGTCGATTAACGACACATACAGACATGGAATACGGCAGCCACAGTCCCATAGGGACTGCGAACGGCTCCCGTCCCATTGACTGCAGTGTACGGCGTCTGTGTGGGAACTGCGCATGCGCCGCTCCCACACAGTCCTATTCGAAATTGGCGCCGTCCGGCGCCATTTTCCTGTGGACCGGAAGTCGCGGCCGGACAGTAATATTACTACTTCCGGTCGCAGCTTCCGGATTTCTGCACTTGCACCAGCGGCAGCAAACGGAGCGGACGGGCCGGAGGGAGCCGCGGCGGCAGGAGCAGGTAAGAGATTTCAATGTATGTTCGTGTTTGTGTGTGTTTACTACTGTATGTAAACCTACTACACTGTGGGTTAGCTCAAAAAATGGCGACACACAGTGTAGGAGGTTACACCGTTCAAACCCCTCGTTTATCCCAGCACTAGCCAGGATAAAGGAGGGGGGATGCTGAGAGCTCACTAGAGCGAGGGCTTTTAACCCAATGTTGCAATGCTGCAATTTTGGGAACAGCTCCATCTAGTGACCAAAAATGGGTAGTATTATAAATTAGAAATAATTTATAATATTTCCTGGACTCGTGCAAAAAAAAAAAAAAAATTTGAACAATGTTTAACCACCCACACACTAAATGTTTAATTTTTTTAAAAAAAACATGTTTTTCTGGCAACACATTCCCTTTAAACGCGGCATAAATTGACATGGAATTAACTTCCACACCGCAGGCGAATTTATTAACGTTTACGCTACGTGGGAACCCGGCTTAAAGGGTTTGTTCCATCTTAGACATTTATGGAATATCCACAAGATACGTCCTAAATGTCTGATTGATGCGGATTCCAGCTCTGAGGCCTGCACCGATCTCAACAATGGAGGGTCACGGTATCGCCGGCGGTGGGTTCCGCTCCTGCCAGTGGACTTGTGCCAATGACCTGGCCCTGCTCCCCGTCCAGGTTGCCGGCGTCTAATGTGTTCCTCTGCTCGCGGTCGCAATGCTTCTAATTCAAAATCCCTCTTCCAATTCCTGTTTATTCCTGGACTACTTTAGACGCCTCCACAATCCACCTGATGCCTGAGCAACACTGGAACAGTCTAGTTGTATCCCGCAAAGGTTTCTGTGTGCATCTAATTCCAAGCCACTGTTGCTATCTGTTGTCAGCCTGTATCCAGTTGTCCACTACTCGCCTGTCTCCAGCTACCCGCTACCTGCCTGTGTCCAGCTACCCGCTACCTGCCTGTATCCAGCTACCACTACCTGCCTGTATCCAGCTACCACTACCTGCCTGTATCCAGCTACCCGCTACCTGCCTGTATCCAGTTACCTGCCTGTGTCCAGCTACCCGCTACCTGCCTGTATCCAGCTACCCACTACCTGCCTGTGTCCAGCTACCACTACCTGCCTGTATCCAACTACCACTACCTGCCTGTATCCAGCTACCCGCTACCTGCCTGTATCCAGCTACCTGCCTGTGTCCAGCTACCCGCCTGTATCCAGCTACCACTACCTGCCTGTATCCAGCTACCCGCTACCTGCCTGTATCCAGCTACCCGCTACCTGCCTGTGTACAGCTATCCGCTACCTGCCTGTGTACAGCTACCCGCTACCTGCCTGTATCCAGCTACCCGCTACCTGCCTGTATCCAGCTACCTGCCTGTGTCCAGCTACCCGCTACCTGCCTGTATCCAGCTACCCACTACCTGCCTGTGTCCAGCTACCACTACCTGCCTGTATCCAGCTACCCGCTACCTGCCTGTATCCAGCTACCTGCCTGTGTCCAGCTACCCACTACCTGCCTGTGTCCAGCTACCACTACCTGCCTGTATCCAGCTACCCACTACCTGCCTGTGTCCAGCTACCACTACCTGCCTGTATCCAACTACCTGCCTGTATCCAGCTACCCGCTACCTGCCTGTATCCAGCTATCTGCCTGTGTCCAGCTACCCGCTACCTGCCTGTATCCAGCTACCACTACCTGCCTGTATCCAGCTACCCGCAACCTGCCTGTATCCAGCTACCCGCTACCTGCCTGTGTCCAGCTACCCGCTACCTGCCTGTGTCCAGCTACCCGCTACCTGCCTGTGTACAGCTATCCGCTACCTGCCTGTGTACAGCTACCCGCTACCTGCCTGTATCCAGCTACCCTCTACCTGCCTGTATCCAGCTACCTGCCTGTGTCCAGCTACCCGCTACCTGCCTGTGTCCAGCTACCCGCTACCTGCCTGTGTACAGCTACCCGCTACCTGCCTGTGTCCAGCTACCCACTACCTGCCTGCGTCCAGCTACCCGCTACCTGCCTGTATCCAGCTATCTGCCTGTATCCAGCTACCCGCTACCTGCCTGTATCCAGCTACCCGCTACCTGCCTGTGTCCTGCTACCCTCTACCTGCCTGTGTCCTGCTACCCTCTACCTGCCTGTGTCCAGCTACCTGCCTGTGTCCAGCTACCCGCTACCTGCCTGTGTCCAGCTACCCGCTACCTGCCTGTGTCCAGCTACCCGCTACCTGCCTGTATCCAGCTACCCACTACCTGCCTGTGTCCTGCTACCCGCTACCTGCCAGTGTCCAGCTACCTGCCTGTGTCCAGCTACCCGCTACCTGCCTGTGTCTAGCTACCCGCTACCTGCCTGTGTCCAGCTACCCGCTACCTGCCTGTGTCCAGCTACCCGCTACCTGCCTGTGTCCAGCTACCTGCTACCTGCCTGTGTACAGCTACCCGCTACCTGCCTGTATCCAGCTACCCACTACCTGCCTGTGTCCAGCTACCCGCTGTCAGGTCCGTATTTCACACCGAATAACCACCTCTGTAAATTGAAAGCTGAAGGCATGCCTGGAGAGAAGTACACCACACAGATGTTTGGTACAGCTTCTCTCCAGGCATGCCTTCAGCTTTCAATTTACAGAGGTGGTTATTCGGTGTGAAATACGGACCTGACATTTGGCACCCCATATGGGACCTCACTCGAGGAAATATCAAAATCCGGACAATCGACAATCACAGGGTGAAACAGATAACTCAAAGTTGCCCACTGAAGGAATTTGATCACCTCCGCAATAACACGGTAAGCGAATTGATTTTATAAATCTTCGTCTTATCTGTGTTAGTGGACAGTCTTGTGGCGATCTGTAGAACCCTTTTGTTGATTTCCTGGATTATCTCAGGCGACAGAGGTGATATTTTCCGCTGTGAGGTCAAAAACTTGTGAGACCTTAGTCGCGCCCGACTAACCATCCTCTGGGTAATTAGGGACTAGATAGAAAATATGCGGACACAATATATATGTGTGATAAGTCGTGGATAGTATTATAACCTGTCTTATACAGGGGCACGCGGGCATAAGTACATGTGTGATAAGTCGTGGATAGGCACGCGGGCATAAGTACATGTGTGATAAGACGTGAGACGCGGGCACGCGGGGTGCAATGCACTGATAAGACGTGTGATAAGACGTGAGAAGTGCAAAAACACTGATAAGTCGTGTGATAAGGCATATGCGGGGTGTATAAACTGAAAAAAAAAACTGTTAAGTCGTGTATTAAATTGTAGGTAATATAGTGGCCAGACCAGAGCGTTGTAGACCGAAAATTGTTATATAAGTTACGTGTATAATATAGACTGTTAGAATGGATGGTTTACGGTCCATATTCAAATCATCAGGATCTGCCGATCCTATTCATGATTTGGTGAAGTGAATGGAAGTTAGGAATAAGAAAGGTATTGTATGTTATATGTATTAGAAAACACAGGACCAGCCGACGCCCGGTAATGGTGTCCGTGCCTCATATTGAGTGTGCCCTCATTGTGGGTGGGGAACCCCCCCTCACAGCTGCACAATGTGTTTCCAATGGGAGAGGCTGCCCCCCCACCACCCACCCCTGATGTGGCCACGCCCGGCCCAACCAAATCAGTATGAAATAATCGCCTTGTTAATTTTGTCATTTGTAGTGTTTTTTCTATTTACAGAAGTTCCAGTCTAGTTCACTGATGAAACAACACGTCATCATAATATAGAGATGGTGGCCGACAGATTGTACTGTTAAAGATTATGTGTTTGATGTTTTGAACGTAGATAATTTCTATACAATAGTGTGATGAATGATTGCAGATACGTATGTTGTTTTGCCGGCATTGAAAGTGTTAAGATTGTGAGACTAGACTCTGTTAGAAGCTGTGAGTGTGTGACCCCCCTTCCTCCCAACTGTAGTGTACTATGCTGTGTTTGGGAGGAGGAGGGGGGCTGACTGGGTGCAGTCTTCAGGGCTGATGGGACAAAGGGATTTCAATATGCACTGCTGAGAGACTGATATATATATATATCAGTAATGTCTACAAACATAAATAAATTTCTTCTCTTTGCGCATGCGCTGTTGTTTATAAAAGTTCCGATATTTATGTGCTATGATGTGATCAGATTTCATGGGTTTTGATGTTAATTCAGATGTATTAAACTACAGATACTGTGAGACACGGGGTTTTGAAAATGTATGTGCCCCCCACCGTTCCCTATTTTTATATACAGTTTATTGGTTTGCAGTAATTAATGTTATCAGATATAATATTTTCTGTTTTATTGAATAACTAACTACAGTTGTTTTGTTTTTGATTTCACACATAAATTATGTCATTGTAAAGATCAAATGTATTTGTCTGGAAAAAGTCCTTTTTGTTTCAGGCTGTTGTACATTACAGGGGGTTAAACTAGTGTTATGTGGAGATGTAGTTTTGAACTCTGCTACATTACTTTCGCAGAGTCCACAAAGGGGAGAATGGTGAAGGAACTGATCAGGTACAATTTTGGTTTGTTTTGAGTTAATTAATTTGGTTTCAGGAGATCTAAAAATGTGTAAGAGACCCCAATGAGTAATCCAGATTAAATGTGTATGAGAGTAACCTACATTTTGAGGTTTTTCTGTGTAGATGGTTCCAGATCTTTCCAGAACAGTAAATATGGCACTGGGTAAGCTGTGCTGTAGTCTCCACCCAATATGAGGTATTGTGTAAGAGACCATCCCCCTCCAGCAAAGTTACACAGGAGGCAGAGGTGACGTTACTCACACGAGTCTTTATGGATTTAGATGAGGGAGAAGGCAAAACAAAAATTGTCTGGACATTGTTAATTTGATGTAAAGTTTTTAGGAATGTTTTATTTTTATTTGTTTTTGTATTAATCAAGTACTTGCAGAACCTGATAAAAGTGAGATTCTCAAAGTATTCTGGATTATCAGATGAGTGTGGAGAAGTGTATAACATTTGGTTTTATTTTAGAGGATGAAGACGCCACCCCTTTGAGATGTTCTATCTATATGTGACATGGGTTTTTAATGTAAATTTGTAATAAAGAGATATTTTATTATACAATATGTACAAGACAGGATATGAGGCACCAGGTAAATCATCCAGAAACCACTCTCACCTTCTTGTTCATCTCAAGGAGCGGAGTTGGAGGTGCTCGCTGAGGCTGTAACCTGGCAGAAGGTAAGACGGCCGACATCTACACTGACACTAGGTACACTTTTGGCATCGCCCACAATTATGGGCCCATTGGTAGTAGGAACTTTATTGGATCATCGGGTAAGCCAATTGAGAGAGCGAGAGAAGACAGACCTGACAACAAGGATATGTGCAGCCAGGTGTCAGTAAATTGGCTTGTCCCTGGATACAATAATGCCACCACTAGGTTTGTAGCAGCCGGCATGATGTGCGTACGGCATGACAGAGGTAAAACAGCAAAGGTACCTGTGAAAAGTGCAGCCCGGCAAGATTAACAGTCCCAGCGACTGCAGAACATACAACTACCCGAGGTAGAAGTGTATGACAATGTGCTCATGTGTGTAGACCTGTTCTCAGGGGGGCCTGAAGCCCGGCCTGTATCTTCCACACTGCAGACGTTGTGTGTAAGTGACAGGGGAACAGTGTTATCCCAAGTATTGACCTGATGTTTGTACAATGATAAGATGTTAGCAGTTCTCTAGACGTTGTCCCAAAGTTAGTTTGTTTAATAACTGTATTTAAGAAGTGTTGTGGGAATATTAAATTCTGAAGTTAAGTTTTATGTAAAGTTCTAGACCAGCCTTAGCATTGGACTATTAGAGTCATGCGTCAGATAAAAGGTACAGAAGCGGAATATTCCCATTAGAAAACATTTTTATTTGTTTATTTTTATTTTTGTTGTGAAAGAAAAATTTTAGAGCAGAGAATTCTGTGCAGTGTATATGTGTAAGTATAGATATGTATATAAAGAAGAAGAATCAGTTTGTAGGTTTTAGTTTTAGTTACTGACCAGTGTGAACGTTTAACATAAATCTGTCATTGTTAATGTTTTTCTTCAAGTTAATTATCTGATTAAGATCAATTACTGATTAGGCTATGAAAAGCTTGTTCTCCACAGGAAGAGTCCAACTAGGAACGGAAGGCGTGAGAACCAGATTCTGACAGAATGTGGACGGATAAAGGAAGGTAAACCGGTAACACCCAAGGCACTCTTGATGGCACTTGCATTGATGGTGTATGACCTCACATATGCCCCAAGACTGCAAGGATCGATTTGGTAAGATCTAATTGGTATGTCCCACGTTTACAGCTGTCACTGCTAAATTATGTTAGAGCTGTTTGATTTGCCTACAGAACAGTCCTGGCAGACCGGTGCCAACCTTATCATACCCGCCTCCCATGAAGAGAACCGACCTTGAGAGGCCTTCCCAGGTAGAACGAACCAGATTAGAGTAAGAAAAATTGGTTTGAGACACTTGTCAAATAAACATGTGGAATCTGTGTATGTTTCTGTGAGGTGGAGATGTTCTAGGCAATCAGCTGAGATCAAGGTACAAATCCTGCTGAAAGAGTATCACCAAGTGCAAATGAAGTACCCAATAATTACACATCTTCAAGGTGCACTGTCCATTGTAACAGAGAAGTTTTTCCTTTTATATATATATATATATATATATATATATATATATATATATATATATATATATATATATATATATATATATATATATAAAGGTGTTTGATGTCGTTTAAGGGCCTGACATTATTGTATGTACTTAGAACAACGTTTATAGTGTATGCGGATGATGTTATCACCAGATTAGTATTTATTTTAACAATTGACAAGAGTTGGGGGTCCCCAGCAAGTGCCAGTAAATATGAACTAAAAGACTTTTAACACGATGAACTCCATCACCTGAGCCACTACAACGCGTTTATCATGAACTGACGGCACTGTCACAATTCTAAGCGGCCGCCCAGACAAGTAACTTGCCAGAGGAAGAGTACAGATGCGGAGGGTTTGATAGTCACAATGCAACTCCACTAATCCGCCTACGTGGGATCTCACCCCAGGCTCACAGCATGAGGTGCTATGTACAGCCTGATGACGTAAACTAAAGGAGACGGTGTCGGACAGATGAGAAGGACCAAACCGAGTCCTGATGACATCAGCAAAGATCAAAGTAAAGACCAAAGACCTGAGTGAATCCGTCAGCAGGATCAAGTGTTTTGATAAGTAAGTGGCTAGGAGGAGGTAATAATAACTCCCCCACTGGACACCAACGTAGTCTGACTCCACAATTGTGTGGGTTACCCTGAGGGTGACGGTCAGTGAAGAGCAGAAGACAGGAGAAGAAGAAGACGATGGTGTACAGGACTGGCAATGAACTGATGGGACCCGAAACCTGAGGGTGATAGCATTATGATTATTAGTTGAGGCCCTATTGTTTATAATGTCTGAGGTTTATAATTATAATGTGTGTAAATATGCCACGGTGCTGCAAATTACAATCTGAGGAGTTTTATGTAAAGGTGTGAGGTGAAGGTCACTGTGCTGCCCATGACCTGTTATATCTGCAGGGCTAAAAGTCCCATTAGGACAGTAAGTGACAGTGTGACAATTGTTACCATTAATAAAATGTAGACCGGATTAATTATATATATATATTACAACCAGCAGCGGTTTGTAGATTATATCAAGACAACCATCCTGTATCCAGAGGAGAATAGGGAAAGTTAGGACCACTCCGACACCTTGGAAGTCCAGGTACAAAGGGGGGTTACTCATCAGGAGTAGCTCGTCTCAAGCTGGTGAAGAAATCCAAAACCCCTACCCGCCTGGTTCGAGTGGTCAGTGGTAGGTTGCTAGGCAAGACTCAGGGATAAAGTAATAATATTTTTAGGGGGGACTGTCAGGGATCAATACTATGTATATTGTTTGAAAAATATTATCCTCACACATATGTATATACATTTCAGTTCTTTGTGTAATATACTGATATATATAACAAGTTCTTTGTTCATGTCGGACACACCTATGGAAGACACCGCCCCCTGGAATGCAAGAAGAGTGAGTCTGAGAAACTGGTGGGGGGCTTGGGCACTCCCACATCTCTGGGGAGGAGGCATGTGTCTCTTTCTGTGTTTCTTTGTTCTGAATAAAAAAGTTTTCAGTCTTCCTCCTGACAGAGACGGAAGCTGTACCAAACATCTGTGTGGTGTACTTCTCTCCAGGCATGCCTTCAGCTTTCAATTTACAGAGGTGGTTATTCGGTGTGAAATACGGACCTGACACCGCTACCTGCCTGTATCCAGCTACCCGCTACCTGCCTGTATCCAGCTACCCGCTACCTGCCTGTATCCAGCTACCCGCTACCTGCCTGTGTCCTGCTACCCTCTACCTGCCTGTGTCCTGCTACCCTCTACCTGCCTGTGTCCTGCTACCCTCTACCTGCCTGTGTCCAGCTACCCGCTACCTGCCTGTGTCCAGCTACCCGCTACCTGCCTGTGTCCAGCTACCCGCTACCTGCCTGTGTCCAGCTACCCGCTACCTGCCTGTGTCCAGCTACCCGCTACCTGCCTGTATCCAGCTACCCGCTACCTGCCTGTGTCCAGCTACCTGCTACCTGCCTGTGTCCAGCTACCCGCTACCTGCCTGTGTCTAGCTACCCGCTAACTGCCTGTGTCCAGCTACCCGCTACCTGCCTGTATCCAGCTATCCACTACCTGCCTGTGTCCAGCTACTCGCTACCTGCCTGTATCCAGCTACCCGCTACCTGCCTGTGTTCAGCTACCCTCTACCTGCCTGTGTCCAGCTACCACTACCTGCCTGTGTCCAGCTACCCACTACCTGCCTGTGTCCAGCTACCCGCTACCTGCCTGTGTCCAGCTACCCACTACCTGCCTGTGTCCAGCTACCCGCTACCTGCCTGTGTCCAGCTATCCACTACCTGGCTGTATCCAGCTACCCGCTACCTGCCTGTGTCCAGCTACCCGCTACCTGCCTGTATCCAGCTACCCGCTACCTGCCTGTGTCCAGCTACCCGCTACCTGCCGGTGTCCAGAGAAAACAGCTCCTGATTTTCAGACGTTTTTTGTGCGACTCGTGATTTTGGCGGCGTTTTGAACAGAACGCCGTTTTCCCATTGAAATCAATGGGCAGATGTTTGTAGGCGTTTTGCTTCTGATTTTTCGGACGTTTTTCAGGCGTTTACGGCCGTGTGAACATACCCTAAGGCTGGATTCACACGAACGCGCGCAAAAATCACTTGCCAGCTCCGTGTGTCATCCGTGTATGATGCGCGGCTGCGTGATTTTCGCGCAGCCGCCATCATAGAGATGATTCTAGCCGACTTCAGTCACTGTCCAAGGTGCTGAAAGAGTTAACTGATCGGCAGTAACTCTTTCAGCACCCTCAACAGTGAATTCCGATCACTATATCTAGCAACCTGTTAAAAAAAAAAGGAGGTTCGTACTTACCGAGAACTTCCCGGCCGTTGCCTTGGTGACGCGTCCTTGGTGACGCGTCCTTGGTGACGCGCCTCTCTTGACATCTGGCCCCACCTCCCTGGATGACGCGGCAGTCCATGTGACTGCTGCAGCCTGTGCTTGGCCTGTGATTGGCTGCAGCTGTCACTTGGACTGAATTGTCATCCCGGGAGGTCAGACTGGAGGAAGAAGCCGGGAGTTATCGGTAAGTCAGAACTTTTTTTTTTTTTACTCGTTCATGTATATTGGGATCGGAAGTCACTGTCCAGGGTGCTGAAACAGTTTAACTCTTTCTGAACCCTGGACAGTGACTATATCCGGACGTCGCGTACCGGAAATTTTTTTGCCGGGTTCGGCCAAAACGAGTTCGGCCGAACCCGGTGAAGTTCGGTTCGGTTGTCCGGGTTCGCTCTTCTCAAAGACACTCCGTTTGGATGTTTGTAAATAGAAAAGCACGTGGTGCTTTTCTGTTTACATTCATCCTTTTGACAGCTCTTGCGCAAATCACGCAGTTCGCACGGAAGTGCTTCCGTGCGGCATGCGTGGTTTTCACGCACCCATTGACTTCAATGGGTGCGTGATGCGTGCAAAACGCCCAAAGAACGGACATGTCGTGACTTTTTTTCAGCGGACTCACGCTGAGCAAAAATCACAGACATGTCTGCACGGCCCCATAGACACATATAAGTCCGTGCAACGCGCGTGCAAATCACGCGCGTTGCATGGACCTTTTTCACGTTCGTCTGAATAAAGCCTTAAGGTGACAATACACAAGATCAAAGTCTATAGAAACCATCAGCCATATCCAATGTGTAGAGGGGTTTCAATCCTCCCCTGACGGCAGATGTTGGTGGAAAGAAGGATCAGGTTTGTTGAATTTTAATACGCCCGTTCCTTTATTCCTGCGGGAGATCAGTCACAACTAGAGGGTCTGGGGTAGACCGGTGTTGGGCAGCCGCTTGTTGATTTTCCACACTGAATACACGCGCACGCTCGGCCGGGCCCGGTGTAGGGGGAGTTGGGGAGAATAGGTGTCGGCTGGCAGCTATTGCAAGTGTATGAGCCGCTTAGGACTCTGTTCACATCTGATTTGTGGCTTCTGTTCATATTACAAGCCACAAGCTACTGTATGCAGGACGGATGCCAATGGTGCCTGACGGACCCTGATAACTTACAATGGGGTCCCTCAGGGCTCCATCGTGGTGGCCATTGGTTTAGCGCTACACGCTGCTCTATTCTTGCAGTAAAATTAGACGGACCCAGTGACGGCAGTGTGAACAGAACCTTATCCTGATTGCACCGCGTGTTTATAAAGAACAGCCGCATCTTCTACCTGTACTGAGAGAAGATACAAATGTAGCAATAATTAACCAGTGAAACCCCGATGTCTTCTGTCACCGTTATCCTCTGTGTTATTACACAGCGACATAGTGTCCAGCGAGCGACCTCACAAAATAGCACGAGCGACCTCAGAAAATAGCGCGAGCGAAATCAGAAAATAGCGCGAGCGACCTCAGAATATAGCGCGAGCGACCTCAGAATATAGCGCAAGCGACCTCAGAAAATAGCGCGAGCGACCTCAGAAAATAGCGCGAGCGACCTCAGAATATAGCGCAAGCGACCTCAGAAAATAGCGCGAGCGACCTCAGAAAATAGCGCGAGCGACCTCAGAATATAGTGCGAGCGACCTCCGAAAATAGCGCGAGCGACCTCAGAAAATAGCGCGCCCGTGACAGATGATACAAATGCTGCATCTCGAAAAAAATAATCATTGTTATTGCATTATGATAAACATTCATTACACTAACATTATTAGAACAGATTCAATCATTTATGAATTGTGACATGGAATGACCTCGGTGTAATCAATAAACTACTTGACAGGGGGGGGGGGGGGGTCATATACTTTTCTCTATATAAAACAAAATATCTCATCATCGATGCACATGTTTTTTGCCACCTAACCGCTCTGACCCAACACCTGTCTAATTCTAGATCCCACATTGCATTGTTTTCTGGTAATAGAAAAGCAGCAGAACTGTAAATGCAGCTCTGGAGGTTACTGGAGTTCAATGAGTTACTGAATATTCCCTCGGCTATAAAGTATGAGCGTGTTGTGGAGCAGCGGAGTTCCTTGATGTCTATAAAGTACACGTCGTGATATTTTTGACACTCCTGGAACACTTAATATGTCTGAGACAGTGACAAATTCTGCGCTCGCCATGTGATTATCTGTCCATTCTCCAGACATTTCATTATTTTCAATGTAATTAAAGCGACTCATAAATCATCTGACAAAACTAGAGATATGAACGTGGTCACTGTACAGCCCGCAGAAATAACCGCAGCCTCATGTACACAGCCATATTATGGATTCACATTAACCCCTAAAAGGGAGCACTAAGAGGATGTTCTGGTACCCCCTAGAAGAGTTCATAAGAATGATAAAATGATATCTGCATCACTGGGGAGAGTTCACTGCATAGGGATTTATTATAGAGGTAAATGGGAGCTGGAAAAAAAACTACTCAGTGATCTCCCTCTAGTGGTGGCTACAGGTAGCACAATGATATCATATTACTCTATGTGAACCATAAATATCTTTATGTAGTGAGCACCTTCTAGTGGTAACTGCAGTTAGCAAAATGTTGCCAGGTAACTCTATGGGAGCTGTATACATACATACATACATACATACATACATACATACATACATACATACATACATATATAGATATCTTGACTGCAGGCAGCTGGCATGTTATTATGTAACTCTACCGAAGCTGTATATATCTGTATGTAGTAAGCTCCCTCTAGAGGTGACTGCCGACAGTAAAATATTATCATGTAACTCTATGGGAGCTATATATATCTGTATGTAGTGAGCTCCCTCTAGAGGTGACTGCAGGCAGCAGAATCTTATCATGTAACTCTATGTGAGCTGTATATATCTGTATGTAGTGAGCTCCCTCTAGAGGTGACTGCAGGCAGTAAAATATTATCATGTAACTCTATGGGAGCTATATATGTCTGTATGTAGTGAGCTCCCTCTAGAGGTGACTGCAGACAACAGACTCTTATCATGTAACTCTATGGGAGCTGTATATATCTGTATGTAGTGAGCTCTCTCTAGAGGTGACTGCAGGCAGCAGAATCTTATCATGTAACTCTATGTGAGCTGTATATATCTGTATGTAGTGAGCTCCCCCTAGTGGTGGCTGCAGGCAGTAAAATATTATCATGTAACTCTATGGGTGCTGTATATATCTGTATGTAGTGAGCTCCGCCTAGTGGTGGCTGCAGGCAGTAAAATATTATCATGTAACTCTATGGGAGCTGTATATATCTGTATGTAGTGAGCTCCCTCTAGAAGTGACTGCAGGCAGTAGAATATTATTATGTAACTCTATGGGTGCTGTATATATCTGTATGTAGTGAGCTCCCTCTAGAGGTGACTGCAGGCAGCAGAATTGTATCATGTAACTTTATGCGAGTTGTATATATCTGTATGTAGTGAGCTCCCTCTAGTGGTGGCTGCAGGCATCAGAATGTTATCATGTAACTCTATGGGAGCTGTATATATCTGTATGTAGTGAGCTCCTTCTAGAGGTGACTGCAGGCAGCAGAGTCTTATCATGTAGCTGTATGGGAGCTGTATATATCTGTATGTAGTGAGCTCCCTCTGGTGGTGGCTGCAGGCAGTAGAATATTATCATGTAACTCTATGGGTGCTGTATATACCTGTATGTAGTGAGCTCCTTCTAGAGGTGACTGCAGGCACCAGAGTCTTATCATGTAGCTGTATGGGAGCTGTATATATCTGTATGTAGTGAGCTCCCTCTAGAGGTGACTGCAGGCAGTAGAATATTATCATGTAACTCTATGGGTGCTGTATATATCTGTATGTAGTGAGCTCCCTCTAGAGGTGACTGCAGGTAGCAGTCTTATCATGTAGCTCTATGGGAGCCGTATACATCTGTATGTACTGAGCTCCCTCTAGACGTGACTGCAGGCAGCAGAATGTTATCATGTAACGCTATGGGAGCTGTATATATCTGTATGTAATGAGCTCCCTCTAGAGGGGACTGTAGGCAGTAGAATATTATCATGTAACTCTATGGGTGCTGTATATATCCGTATGTAATGAGCACCTTCTAGTGGTAACTGCAGGTAGCAAAATGTTGCCAGGTAACTCTATGGGAGCTGTATACATACATACATACATACATACATACATACATACATACATACATACATACATACATACATACATATATAGATATCTTGACTGCAGGCAGCTGGGATGTTATTATGTAACTCTACCGAAGCTGTATATATCTGTATGTAGTGAGCTCCCTCTAGAGGTGACTGCAGGCAGTAAAATATTATCATGTAACTCTATGGGAGCTATATATATCTGTATGTAGTGAGCTCCCTCTAGAGGTGACTGCAGGCAGCAGAATCTTATCATGTAACTCTATGTGAGCTGTATATATCTGTATGTAGTGAGCTCCCTCTAGAGGTGACTGCAGGCAGTAAAATATTATCATGTAACTCTATGGGAGCTATATATGTCTAAGTAGTGAGCTCCCTCTAGAGGTGACTGCAGGCAACAGAATCTTATCATGTAACTCTATGGGAGCTGTATATATCTGTATGTAGTGAGCTCTCTCTAGAGGTGACTGCAGGCAGCAGAATCTTATCATGTAACTCTATGTGAGCTGTATATATCTGTATGTAGTGAGCTCCCCCTAGTGGTGGCTGCAGGCAGTAAAATATTATCATGTAACTCTATGGGTGCTGTATATATCTGTATGTAGTGAGCTCCGCCTAGTGGTGGCTGCAGGCAGTAAAATATTATCATGTAACTCTATGGGAGCTGTATATATCTGTATGTAGTGAGCTCCCTCTAGAAGTGACTGCAGGCAGTAGAATATTATTATGTAACTCTATGGGTGCTGTATATATCTGTATGTAGTGAGCTCCCTCTAGAGGTGACTGCAGGCAGCAGAATTGTATCACATAACTTTATGGGAGTTGTATATATCTGTATGTAGTGAGCTCCCTCTAGTGGTGGCTGCAGGCATCAGAATGTTATCATGTAACTCTATGGGAGCTGTATATATCTGTATGTAGTGAGCTCCTTCTAGAGGTGACTGCAGGCAGCAGAGTCTTATCATGTAGCTGTATGGGAGCTGTATATATCTGTATGTAGTGAGCTCCCTCTGGTGGTGGCTGCAGGCAGTAGAATATTATCATGTAACTATATGGGAGCTATATATATCTGTATGTAGTGAGCTCCCTCTAGAGGTGACTGCAGGCAGCAGAATCTTATCATGTAACTCTATGTGAGCTGTATATATCTGTATGTAGTGAGCTCCTCTAGAGGTGACTGCAGGCAGTAAAATATTATCATGTAACTCTATGGGAGCTATATATGTCTGTATGTAGTGAGCTCCCTCTAGAGGTGACTGCAGGCAACAGACTCTTATCATGTAACTCTATGGGAGCTGTATATATCTGTATGTAGTGAGCTCTCTCTAGAGGTGACTGCAGGCAGCAGAATCTTATCATGTAACTCTATGTGAGCTGTATATATCTGTATGTAGTGAGCTCCCCCTAGTGGTGGCTGCAGGCAGTAAAATATTATCATGTAACTCTATGGGTGCTGTATATATCTGTATGTAGTGAGCTCCGCCTAGTGGTGGCTGCAGGCAGTAAAATATTATCATGTAACTCTATGGGAGCTGTATATATCTGTATGTAGTGAGCTCCCTCTAGAGGTGACTGCAGGCAGCAGAATTGTATCATGTAACTTTATGGGATTTGTATATATCTGTATGTAGTGAGCTCCCTCTAGTGGTGGCTGCAGGCATCAGAATGTTATCATGTAACTCTATGGGAGCTGTATATATCTGTATGTAGTGAGCTCCTTCTAGAGTTGACTGCAGGCAGCAGAGTCTTATCATGTAGCTGTATGGGAGCTGTATATATCTGTATGTAGTGAGCTCCCTCTGGTGGTGGCTGCAGGCAGTAGAATATTATCATGTAACTCTATGGGTGCTGTATATATCTGTATGTAGTGAGCTCCTTCTAGAGGTGACTGCAGGCACCAGAGTCTTATCATGTAGCTGTATGGGAGCTGTATATAATTGTATGTAGTGAGCTCCCTCTAGAGGTGACTGCAGGCAGTAGAATATTATCATGTAAATCTATGGGTGCTGTATATATCTGTATGTAGTGAGCTCCCTCTAGAGGTGACTGCAGGCAGTAGAATATTATCATGTAACTCTATGGGTGCTGTATATATCTGTATGTAGTGAGTTCCCTTTAGAGGTGACTGCAGGTAGCAGTCTTATCATGTAGCTCTATGGGAGCCGTATACATCTGTATGTAGTGAGCTCCCTCTAGACGTGACTGCAGGCAGCAGAATGTTATCATGTAACGCTATGGCAGCTGTATATATCTGTATGCAGTGAGCTCCCTCTAGAGGGGACTGTAGGCAGTAGAATATTATCATGTAACTCTATGGGTGCTGTATATATCCGTATGTAATGAGCTCCCTCTAGAGGTGACTGCAGGTAGCAGAATGTTATCATGTAACTCTATGGAAGCTCTGTATATCTGTATGCAGTGAGCTCCCCCTAGTGGTGACTGCAGGCAGCAGAATGTTATCATGTAACAATGTGGGAGCTGTATATATCTGTATGTAATGAGCTCCCCCTAGTGGTGACTGCAGGCAGCAGAATGTTATCATGTAACAATGTGGGAGCTGTATATATCTGTATGTAATGAGCTCCCCCTAGTGGTGACTGCAGGCAGCAGAATGTTATCATGTAACTATTTGGAAGCTGTATACATCTGTATGTAATGAGCTCCCTCTAGAGGTGACTGCAGGTAGCAGAATGTTATCATGTAACTCTATGGAAGCTCTGTATATCTGTATGCAGTGAGCTCCCCCTAGTGGTGACTGCAGGCAGCAGAATGTTATCATGTAACAATGTGGGAGCTGTATATATCTGTATGTAGTATGTTTAAATACAAATGTCATCAGAACTGCAGACAATCCCCTCCCTCTATACAGGACGATTCTTATTGTAACGACAGTATATAAGGTTATTCAGCAAAGCAAGTGCATTCGATGAAAACCCACCCATGCCAAGCCACACCCAAATAAGCTCCGCCCCTAGATACGACACATACAGATAAACCCCACCCATGCCAAGCCACACCCAAATAAACCACGCGCTGCCAGAGCCAAATTTTCCCCAGAAAAGATTTTGAGTGTTGACAATTCTCCTCGCGTCATGAGGTGGCAAAGGAAGAGAAATGAGGGACTGGCCCAGCGAGTTACCCCAAATATTTGATGCCACCATCTCGATACATTTGGTACAATTTGCGCCATTCACACTGTTGTTACTTCTCCCGCTTGTGTCTGATACTTTAGCGTTTGTCACAGATTTCGGGGGTGATCAGGTTTGCGCCCGTTTACTATAAAGCGGATATGCGTCTCGGGAGCAGTTCGCTGTTCATCGGCAGGACGTTTGATAATGTAATAACTTCACAGCAGATGAGGACGCCCTGTCCTCGCTCGGCGCAGACTTGTTATTACGAGGAGCGGGGGAGGGGAATCTCTTCATTCATTTCTTCATTAATATTTCTCATTATTGTTTTATTTCATTTCCTCCGTCGTCGTCTCCTGCAAGGGAAACGCGAAGCAACAGAAAATACACGTGAGTCCTGATGAGCGACCTGCCCGTCCGGAGGCGCAGTAAACTTCCTATAGTCTGGCAGGAATGGGATCTGCAAGGGTCTGGACTTTTGGATGGACTTAAAGGGCCGGTGTCCCGACTTCTGAAAATAAAGCTTCATCATTGTAGGATGAAAAATACCGCAACTTTCTAATGGACTTCTTTCTATTTATTAGTCACCATTTCTCTGCTTGCTTTTAGTGAATTGAAACATTCTTGTTTACATCCAGAGGCAGAAAACGTGTCCTGATTATATCCAACTGAGTCAGTGGCGGGGCTTATTACTCTGATACACTGTAACAATGCTTGCAGCTGTTTAAGTAACGCAATAACAGGATAGGCTTTCAGCCTCTAAATAAAAGTAACAAGTTTCCATTGTCTAACAGCAAGCAGAGTTCTTGAGAAAGGTGAAGGACTTAAAACACACTGGAGTTGGTTTATTAATGCTACTCCCTAAATGTTCCCCAGGCTTTTAGCAGAACTTGCTGAAATCCCTCCTGACCTAGTATTATGTTTCGTTACAATGTGTCAGTACCTTTGTGACCAGGAGAATATATGTTTCCATATAATGACATCAATCAGAGATCAGAAAACACTGACTCTAGGGATCATAGGGGAAAAACAATTTAAGCTATTCTGTTGCAACTATAAGCCCCACCCCCAACTTCCGTGGCCCCCAGTCTCCCAGAGCTGTTGATCGCTGGACATTGGCAGTACTACACAGCGCTCTGCAGAGTATTATCACCCTGCAGACTATACAGTGATCATATAGTGGTCAGAAACCATTACTACACAGCGCTCTTCAGAGTATTATCACCCTGCAGACTATACAGTGATCATAAAATGGTCAGATACCAGACTACACAGTGCTCTGCAGAGTATTATCACCCTGCAGACTATACAGTGATCATATAGTGGTCAGAAACCAATACTACACAGCGCTCTGCAGAGTATTATCACCCTGCAGACTATACAGTGATCATAAAATGGTCAGATACCAGACTACACAGTGCTCTGCAGAATATTATCACACTGCAGACCATACAGTGATCATATAGTGGTCAGATACCAGTACTACACAGTGCTCTGCAGAGTATTATCACCCTGCAGACTATACAGTGATCATATAGTGGTCAGATACCAGTACTACACAGTGCTCTGCAGAGTATTATCACCCTGCAGACTATACAGTGATCATATAGTGGTCAGATACCAGTACTACACAGCACTCTGCAGAGTATTATCATGCTGCAGACTATACAGTGATCATATAGTGGTCAGATACCAGTACTACACAGCACTCTGCAGAGTATTATCACCCAGCAGACTATACAGTGATCATATAGTGGTCAGATACCAGTACTACACAGCACTCTGCAGAGTATTATCACCCTGCAGACTATACAGTGATCATATAGTGGTCAGATACCAGTACTACACAGCGCTCTGCAGAGTATTATCACCCTGCAGACCATACAGTGATCATATAGTGGTCAGATACCAGTACTACACAGTGCTCTGCAGAGTATTATCACCCTGCAGACTATACAGTGATCATATAGTGGTCAGATACCAGTACTACACAGCACTCTGCAGAGTATTATCATGCTGCAGACTATACAGTGATCATATAGTGGTCAGATACCAGTACTACACAGCACTCTGCAGAGTATTATCATGCTGCAGACCATACAATGATCATATAGTGGTCAGATACCAGTACTACACAGCACTATGCAGAGTATTATCACGCTGCAGATTGTACAGTGATCACATAGTGGTCAGATACCAGTACTACACAGTGCTCTGCAGAGTATTATCACCCTTCAGACTATACAGTGATCATATAGTGGTCAGATACCAGTACTACACAGCGCTCTGCAGAGTATTATCACCCTGCAGATTATACAGTGATCATATTGTGGTCAGATACCAGTACTACACAGGAGCTCTGCAGAGTATTATCACCCTGCAGACCATAGAGTGATCATATAGTGGTCAGATACCAGTACTACACAGCTCTCTGCAGAATATTATCACACTGCAGACCATACAGTGATCATATAGTGGTCAGATACCAGTACTACACAGCGCTCTGCAGAGTATTATCACCCTGCAGACTATACAGTGATCATATAGTGGTCAGATACCAGTACTACACAGCACTCTGCAGGGTATTATCACCCTGCAGACTATACAGTGATCATATAGTGGTCAGATACCAGTACTACACAGCCCTCTGTAGAGTATTATCACCCTGCAGACCATACAGTGATCATATAGTGATCAGATACCGGTACTACACAGCGCTCTGCAGAATATTATCACACTGAAGACCATACAGTGATCATATAGTGGTCAGATACCAGTACTACACAGCGCTCTGCAGAGTATTATCAGGCTGCAGACCATACAGTGATCATATAGTGGTCATATTCCGTTACTACAGAGCTCTCTGCAGAATATTATCATGCTGCAGACTATACAGTGATCATACAGTGGTCAGATACCAGTACTACACAGCGCTTTGCAGAGTATTATCACACTGCAGACCATACAGTGATCATATAGTGGTCAGATACCTATACTACACAGCGCTCTGCAGAGTATTATCACCCTGCAGACCATACAGTGATCATATAGTGGTCAGATACCAGTACTACACAGCCCTCTGCAGAGTATTATCACCCTGCAGACCATACAGTGATCATATAGTGGTCAGATACCGGTACTACACAGCTCTCTGCAGAATATTATCATGCTGCAGACCATACAGTGATCATACAGTGGTCAGATACCAGTACTACACAGCGCTTTGCAGAGTATTATCACACTGCAGACCATACAGTGATCATATAGTGGTCAGATACCTGTACTACACAGCCCTCTGCAGAGTATTATCACCCTGCAGACCATACAGTGATCATATAGTGGTCAGATACCGGTACTACACAGCTCTCTGCAGAATATTATCATGCTGCAGACCATACAGTGATCATACAGTGGTCAGATACCATTACTACACAGCGCTCTGCAGAGTATTATCACGCTGCAGACTATACAGTGATCATATAGTGGTCAGATACCAGTACTACACAGCGCTCTGAAGAGTATTATCATGCTGCAGACTATACAGTGATCATATAGTGGTCAGATACAAGTATTACACAGTGCTCTGCAGAGAATTATCACCCTGCAGACTATACAGTGATCATATAGTGGTCAGATACCGGTACTACACAGCGCTCTGTAGAGTATTATCACCCAGCAGACTATACAGTGATCATATAGTGGTCAGATACCAGTACTACACAGCGCTCTGCAGAGTATTATCAGCCTGCAGACTATACAGTGATCATATAGCAGTCAGATACCAGTACTACACAGCAATTTGCAGAGTATTATCACCCTGCACACCATACAGTGATCATATAGTGGTCAGATACTAGTACTACACAGCGCTCTGCAGAGTATTATCACCCTGCAGACCATACAGTGATTATATAGTGGTCAGATACCAGTACTACACAGTACTCTGCAGAGTATTATCACCCTGCACACCATACAGTGATCATATAGTGGTCAGATACCAGTACTACACAGCGCTCTGCAGAGTATTATCACCCTGCAGACTATACAGTGATCATATAGTGGTCAGATACCGGTACTGCACAGCGCTCTGCAGAGTATTATCATGCTGCAGACTATACAGTGATCATATAGTGGTCAGATACCAGGTCTTCACAGTGCTCTGCAGAGTATTATCATGGTGCAGACTATACAGTGATCATATAGTGGTCAGATTCCAGTACTACACAGGAGCTCTGCAGAGTATTATCACCCTGCAGACCATACAGTGATCATATAGTGGTCAGATACCAGTACTACACAGCGCTCTGCAGAGTATTATCACCCTGCAGACTATACAGTGATCATATAGTGGTCAGATACCGGTACTGCACAGCGCTCTGCAGAGTATTATCATGCTGCAGACTATACAGTGATCATATAGTGGTCAGATTCCAGTACTACACAGGAGCTCTGCAGAGTATTATCACCCTGCAGACCATACAGTGATCATATAGTGGTCAGATACCAGTACTACACAGCGCTCTGCAGAGTATTATCACCCTGCAGACTATACAGTGATCATATAGTGGTCAGATACCGGTACTGCACAGCGCTCTGCAGAGTATTATCATGCTGCAGACTATACAGTGATCATATAGTGGTCAGATACCAGGTCTTCACAGTGCTCTGCAGAGTATTATCATGGTGCAGACTATACAGTGATCATATAGTGGTCAGATTCCAGTACTACACAGGAGCTCTGCAGAGTATTATCACCCTGCAGACCATAGAGTGATCATATAGTGGTTAGATACCAGTACTACACAGCGCTCTGCAGAGTATTATCACCCTGCAGACTATACATTGATCATATAGTGGTCAGATACCAGTACTACACAGCGCTCTGCATAGTATTATCACCCTGCAGACTATACAGTGATCATATAGTGGTCAGATACCAGTACTACACAGCGCTCTGCAGAGTATTATCATGCTGCAGACTATACAGTGATCATATAGTGGTCAGATACCAGTACTACACAGCACTCTGCAGGGTATTATCACCCTGCAGACTATACAGTGATCATATAGTGGTCAGATACCAGGTCTACACAGCGCTCTGCAGAGTATTATTATGGTGCAGACTATACAGTGATCATATAGTGGTCAGATACCAGTACTACACAGTGCTCTGCAGAGTATTATCACCCTGCAGACTATACAGTGATCATATAGTGGTCAGATACCAGACTACACAGTGCTCTGCAGAGTATTATCACCCTGCAGACTATACAGTGATCATATAGTGGTCAGATACCAGTACTACACAGCGCTCTGCAGAGTATTATCACCCTGCAGACTATACAGTGATCATATAGTGGTCAGATACCAGTACTACACAGCACTCTGCAGAGTATTATCACCCTGCAGACTATACAGTGATCATATAGTGGTCAGATACCAGTACTACACAGCACTCTGCAGAGTATTATCACCCTGCAGACTATACAGTGATCATATAGTGGTCAGATACCAGTACTACACAGCACTCTGCAGGGTATTATCACCCTGCAGACTATACAGTGATCATATAGTGGTCAGATACCAGTACTACACAGCTCTCTGCAGAATATTATCACACTGCAGACCATACAGTGATCATATAGTGGTCAGATACCAGTACTACACAGTGCTCTGCAGAGTATTATCACCCTGCAGACTATACAGTGATCATATAGTGGTCAGATACCAGTACTACACAGTGCTCTGCAGAGTATTATCACCCTGCAGACTATACAGTGATCATATAGTGGTCAGATACCAGTACTACACAGCACTCTGCAGAGTATTATCATGCTGCAGACTATACAGTGATCATATAGTGGTCAGATACCAGTACTACACAGCACTCTGCAGAGTATTATCACCCAGCAGACTATACAGTGATCATATAGTGGTCAGATACCAGTACTACACAGCACTCTGCAGAGTATTATCACCCTGCAGACTATACAGTGATCATATAGTGGTCAGATACCAGTACTACACAGCGCTCTGCAGAGTATTATCACCCTGCAGACCATACAGTGATCATATAGTGATCAGATACCGGTACTACACAGCGCTCTGCAGAATATTATCACACTGAAGACCATACAGTGATCATATAGTGGTCAGATACCAGTACTACACAGCGCTCTGCAGAGTATTATCAGGCTGCAGACCATACAGTGATCATATAGTGGTCAGATACCAGTACTACACAGTGCTCTGCAGAGTATTATCACCCTGAAGACTATACAGTGATCATATAGTGGTCAGATACCAGTACTACACAGCACTCTGCAGAGTATTATCATGCTGCAGACTATACAGTGATCATATAGTGGTCAGATACCAGTACTACACAGCACTCTGCAGAGTATTATCACCCTGCAGACTATACAGTGATCATATAGTGGTCAGATACCAGTACTACACAGCACTCTGCAGGGTATTATCACCCTGCAGACTATACAGTGATCATATAGTGGTCAGATACCAGTACTACACAGCCCTCTGTAGAGTATTATCACCCTGCAGACCATACAGTGATCATATAGTGATCAGATACCGGTACTACACAGCGCTCTGCAGAATATTATCACACTGAAGACCATACAGTGATCATATAGTGGTCAGATACCAGTACTACACAGCGCTCTGCAGAGTATTATCAGGCTGCAGACCATACAGTGATCATATAGTGGTCATATTCCGTTACTACAGAGCTCTCTGCAGAATATTATCATGCTGCAGACTATACAGTGATCATACAGTGGTCAGATACCAGTACTACACAGCGCTTTGCAGAGTATTATCACACTGCAGACCATACAGTGATCATATAGTGGTCAGATACCTATACTACACAGCGCTCTGCAGAGTATTATCACCCTGCAGACCATACAGTGATCATATAGTGGTCAGATACCAGTACTACACAGCCCTCTGCAGAGTATTATCACCCTGCAGACCATACAGTGATCATATAGTGGTCAGATACCGGTACTACACAGCTCTCTGCAGAATATTATCATGCTGCAGACCATACAGTGATCATACAGTGGTCAGATACCAGTACTACACAGCGCTTTGCAGAGTATTATCACACTGCAGACCATACAGTGATCATATAGTGGTCAGATACCTGTACTACACAGCCCTCTGCAGAGTATTATCACCCTGCAGACCATACAGTGATCATATAGTGGTCAGATACCGGTACTACACAGCTCTCTGCAGAATATTATCATGCTGCAGACCATACAGTGATCATACAGTGGTCAGATACCATTACTACACAGCGCTCTGCAGAGTATTATCACGCTGCAGACTATACAGTGATCATATAGTGGTCAGATACCAGTACTACACAGCGCTCTGAAGAGTATTATCATGCTGCAGACTATACAGTGATCATATAGTGGTCAGATACAAGTATTACACAGTGCTCTGCAGAGAATTATCACCCTGCAGACTATACAGTGATCATATAGTGGTCAGATACCGGTACTACACAGCGCTCTGTAGAGTATTATCACCCAGCAGACTATACAGTGATCATATAGTGGTCAGATACCAGTACTACACAGCGCTCTGCAGAGTATTATCAGCCTGCAGACTATACAGTGATCATATAGCAGTCAGATACCAGTACTACACAGCAATTTGCAGAGTATTATCACCCTGCACACCATACAGTGATCATATAGTGGTCAGATACCAGTACTACACAGCGCTCTGCAGAGTATTATCACCCTGCAGACTATACAGTGATCATATAGTGGTCAGATACCGGTACTGCACAGCGCTCTGCAGAGTATTATCATGCTGCAGACTATACAGTGATCATATAGTGGTCAGATACCAGGTCTTCACAGTGCTCTGCAGAGTATTATCATGGTGCAGACTATACAGTGATCATATAGTGGTCAGATTCCAGTACTACACAGGAGCTCTGCAGAGTATTATCACCCTGCAGACCATACAGTGATCATATAGTGGTCAGATACCAGTACTACACAGCGCTCTGCAGAGTATTATCACCCTGCAGACTATACAGTGATCATATAGTGGTCAGATACCGGTACTGCACAGCGCTCTGCAGAGTATTATCATGCTGCAGACTATACAGTGATCATATAGTGGTCAGATACCAGGTCTTCACAGTGCTCTGCAGAGTATTATCATGGTGCAGACTATACAGTGATCATATAGTGGTCAGATTCCAGTACTACACAGGAGCTCTGCAGAGTATTATCACCCTGCAGACCATAGAGTGATCATATAGTGGTTAGATACCAGTACTACACAGCGCTCTGCAGAGTATTATCACCCTGCAGACTATACATTGATCATATAGTGGTCAGATACCAGTACTACACAGCGCTCTGCATAGTATTATCACCCTGCAGACTATACAGTGATCATATAGTGGTCAGATACCAGTACTACACAGCGCTCTGCAGAGTATTATCATGCTGCAGACTATACAGTGATCATATAGTGGTCAGATACCAGTACTACACAGCACTCTGCAGGGTATTATCACCCTGCAGACTATACAGTGATCATATAGTGGTCAGATACCAGGTCTACACAGCGCTCTGCAGAGTATTATTATGGTGCAGACTATACAGTGATCATATAGTGGTCAGATACCAGTGCTACACAGCGCTCTGCAGAGTATTATCACCCCGCAGACGATACAGTGATCATATAGTGGTCAGATACCAGTACTACACAGTGCTCTGCAGAGTATTATCACCCTGCAGACTATACAGTGATCATATAGTGGTCAGATACCAGACTACACAGTGCTCTGCAGAGTATTATCACCCTGCAGACTATACAGTGATCATATAGTGGTCAGATACCAGTACTACACAGCACTCTGCAGAGTATTATCACCCTGCAGACTATACAGTGATCATATAGTGGTCAGATACCAGTACTACACAGCACTCTGCAGAGTATTATCACCCTGCAGACTATACAGTGATCATATAGTGGTCAGATACCAGTACTACACAGCACTCTGCAGGGTATTATCACCCTGCAGACTATACAGTGATCATATAGTGGTCAGATACCAGTACTACACAGCTCTCTGCAGAATATTATCACACTGCAGACCATACAGTGATCATATAGTGGTCAGATACCAGTACTACACAGTGCTCTGCAGAGTATTATCACCCTGCAGACTATACAGTGATCATATAGTGGTCAGATACCAGTACTACACAGTGCTCTGCAGAGTATTATCACCCTGCAGACTATACAGTGATCATATAGTGGTCAGATACCAGTACTACACAGCACTCTGCAGAGTATTATCATGCTGCAGACTATACAGTGATCATATAGTGGTCAGATACCAGTACTACACAGCACTCTGCAGAGTATTATCACCCAGCAGACTATACAGTGATCATATAGTGGTCAGATACCAGTACTACACAGCACTCTGCAGAGTATTATCACCCTGCAGACTATACAGTGATCATATAGTGGTCAGATACCAGTACTACACAGCGCTCTGCAGAGTATTATCACCCTGCAGACCATACAGTGATCATATAGTGGTCAGATACCAGTACTACACAGTGCTCTGCAGAGTATTATCACCCTGCAGACTATACAGTGATCATATAGTGGTCAGATACCAGTACTACACAGCACTCTGCAGAGTATTATCATGCTGCAGACTATACAGTGATCATATAGTGGTCAGATACCAGTACTACACAGCACTCTGCAGAGTATTATCATGCTGCAGACCATACAATGATCATATAGTGGTCAGATACCAGTACTACACAGCACTATGCAGAGTATTATCACGCTGCAGATTGTACAGTGATCACATAGTGGTCAGATACCAGTACTACACAGTGCTCTGCAGAGTATTATCACCCTTCAGACTATACAGTGATCATATAGTGGTCAGATACCAGTACTACACAGCGCTCTGCAGAGTATTATCACCCTGCAGATTATACAGTGATCATATTGTGGTCAGATACCAGTACTACACAGGAGCTCTGCAGAGTATTATCACCCTGCAGACCATACAGTGATCATATAGTGGTCAGATACCAGTACTACACAGCTCTCTGCAGAATATTATCACACTGCAGACCATACAGTGATCATATAGTGGTCAGATACCAGTACTACACAGCGCTCTGCAGAGTATTATCACCCTGCAGACTATACAGTGATCATATAGTGGTCAGATACCAGTACTACACAGCACTCTGCAGGGTATTATCACCCTGCAGACTATACAGTGATCATATAGTGGTCAGATACCAGTACTACACAGCCCTCTGTAGAGTATTATCACCCTGCAGACCATACAGTGATCATATAGTGATCAGATACCGGTACTACACAGCGCTCTGCAGAATATTATCACACTGAAGACCATACAGTGATCATATAGTGGTCAGATACCAGTACTACACAGCGCTCTGCAGAGTATTATCAGGCTGCAGACCATACAGTGATCATATAGTGGTCATATTCCGTTACTACAGAGCTCTCTGCAGAATATTATCATGCTGCAGACTATACAGTGATCATACAGTGGTCAGATACCAGTACTACACAGCGCTTTGCAGAGTATTATCACACTGCAGACCATACAGTGATCATATAGTGGTCAGATACCTGTACTACACAGCGCTCTGCAGAGTATTATCACCCTGCAGACCATACAGTGATCATATAGTGGTCAGATACCAGTACTACACAGCCCTCTGCAGAGTATTATCACCCTGCAGACCATACAGTGATCATATAGTGGTCAGATACCGGTACTACAGAGCTCTCTGCAGAATATTATCATGCTGCAGACCATACAGTGATCATACAGTGGTCAGATACCAGTACTACACAGCGCTTTGCAGAGTATTATCACACTGCAGACCATACAGTGATCATATAGTGGTCAGATACCTGTACTACACAGCCCTCTGCAGAGTATTATCACCCTGCAGACCATACAGTGATCATATAGTGGTCAGATACCGGTACTACACAGCTCTCTGCAGAATATTATCATGCTGCAGACCATACAGTGATCATACAGTGGTCAGATACCATTACTACACAGCGCTCTGCAGAGTATTATCACGCTGCAGACTATACAGTGATCATATAGTGGTCAGATACCAGTACTACACAGCGCTCTGAAGAGTATTATCATGCTGCAGACTATACAGTGATCATATAGTGGTCAGATACAAGTATTACACAGTGCTCTGCAGAGAATTATCACCCTGCAGACTATACAGTGATCATATAGTGGTCAGATACCGGTACTACACAGCGCTCTGTAGAGTATTATCACCCAGCAGACTATACAGTGATCATATAGTGGTCAGATACCAGTACTACACAGCGCTCTGCAGAGTATTATCAGCCTGCAGACTATACAGTGATCATATAGCAGTCAGATACCAGTACTACACAGCAATTTGCAGAGTATTATCACCCTGCACACCATACAGTGATCATATAGTGGTCAGATACTAGTACTACACAGCGCTCTGCAGAGTATTATCACCCTGCAGACCATACAGTGATTATATAGTGGTCAGATACCAGTACTACACAGTACTCTGCAGAGTATTATCACCCTGCACACCATACAGTGATCATATAGTGGTCAGATACCAGTACTACACAGCGCTCTGCAGAGTATTATCACCCTGCAGACTATACAGTGATCATATAGTGGTCAGATACCGGTACTGCACAGCGCTCTGCAGAGTATTATCATGCTGCAGACTATACAGTGATCATATAGTGGTCAGATACCAGGTCTTCACAGTGCTCTGCAGAGTATTATCATGGTGCAGACTATACAGTGATCATATAGTGGTCAGATTCCAGTACTACACAGGAGCTCTGCAGAGTATTATCACCCTGCAGACCATACAGTGATCATATAGTGGTCAGATACCAGTACTAAACAGCGCTCTGCAGAGTATTATCACCCTGCAGACTATACAGTGATCATATAGTGGTCAGATACCGGTACTGCACAGCGCTCTGCAGAGTATTATCATGCTGCAGACTATACAGTGATCATATAGTGGTCAGATACCAGGTCTTCACAGTGCTCTGCAGAGTATTATCATGGTGCAGACTATACAGTGATCATATAGTGGTCAGATTCCAGTACTACACAGGAGCTCTGCAGAGTATTATCACCCTGCAGACCATAGAGTGATCATATAGTGGTTAGATACCAGTACTACACAGCGCTCTGCAGAGTATTATCACCCTGCAGACTATACATTGATCATATAGTGGTCAGATACCAGTACTACACAGCGCTCTGCATAGTATTATCACCCTGCAGACTATACAGTGATCATATAGTGGTCAGATACCAGTACTACACAGCGCTCTGCAGAGTATTATCATGCTGCAGACTATACAGTGATCATATAGTGGTCAGATACCAGTACTACACAGCACTCTGCAGGGTATTATCACCCTGCAGACTATACAGTGATCATATAGTGGTCAGATACCAGGTCTACACAGCGCTCTGCAGAGTATTATTATGGTGCAGACTATACAGTGATCATATAGTGGTCAGATACCAGTGCTACACAGCGCTCTGCAGAGTATTATCACCCCGCAGACGATACAGTGATCATATAGTGGTCAGATACCAGTACTACACAGTGCTCTGCAGAGTATTATCACCCTGCAGACTATACAGTGATCATATAGTGGTCAGATACCAGACTACACAGTGCTCTGCAGAGTATTATCACCCTGCAGACTATACAGTGATCATATAGTGGTCAGATACCAGTACTACACAGCACTCTGCAGAGTATTATCACCCTGCAGACTATACAGTGATCATATAGTGGTCAGATACCAGTACTACACAGCACTCTGCAGAGTATTATCACCCTGCAGACTATACAGTGATCATATAGTGGTCAGATACCAGTACTACACAGCACTCTGCAGGGTATTATCACCCTGCAGACTATACAGTGATCATATAGTGGTCAGATACCAGTACTACACAGCTCTCTGCAGAATATTATCACACTGCAGACCATACAGTTATCATATAGTGGTCAGATACCAGTACTACACAGTGCTCTGCAGAGTATTATCACCCTGCAGACTATACAGTGATCATATAGTGGTCAGATACCAGTACTACACAGTGCTCTGCAGAGTATTATCACCCTGCAGACTATACAGTGATCATATAGTGGTCAGATACCAGTACTACACAGCACTCTGCAGAGTATTATCATGCTGCAGACTATACAGTGATCATATAGTGGTCAGATACCAGTACTACACAGCACTCTGCAGAGTATTATCACCCAGCAGACTATACAGTGATCATATAGTGGTCAGATACCAGTACTACACAGCACTCTGCAGAGTATTATCACCCTGCAGACTATACAGTGATCATATAGTGGTCAGATACCAGTACTACACAGCGCTCTGCAGAGTATTATCACCCTGCAGACCATACAGTGATCATATAGTGGTCAGATACCAGTACTACACAGTGCTCTGCAGAGTATTATCACCCTGCAGACTATACAGTGATCATATAGTGGTCAGATACCAGTACTACACAGCACTCTGCAGAGTATTATCATGCTGCAGACTATACAGTGATCATATAGTGGTCAGATACCAGTACTACACAGCACTCTGCAGAGTATTATCATGCTGCAGACCATACAATGATCATATAGTGGTCAGATACCAGTACTACACAGCACTATGCAGAGTATTATCACGCTGCAGATTGTACAGTGATCACATAGTGGTCAGATACCAGTACTACACAGTGCTCTGCAGAGTATTATCACCCTTCAGACTATACAGTGATCATATAGTGGTCAGATACCAGTACTACACAGCGCTCTGCAGAGTATTATCACCCTGCAGATTATACAGTGATCATATTGTGGTCAGATACCAGTACTACACAGGAGCTCTGCAGAGTATTATCACCCTGCAGACCATACAGTGATCATATAGTGGTCAGATACCAGTACTACACAGCTCTCTGCAGAATATTATCACACTGCAGACCATACAGTGATCATATAGTGGTCAGATACCAGTACTACACAGCGCTCTGCAGAGTATTATCACCCTGCAGACTATACAGTGATCATATAGTGGTCAGATACCAGTACTACACAGCACTCTGCAGGGTATTATCACCCTGCAGACTATACAGTGATCATATAGTGGTCAGATACCAGTACTACACAGCCCTCTGTAGAGTATTATCACCCTGCAGACCATACAGTGATCATATAGTGATCAGATACCGGTACTACACAGCGCTCTGCAGAATATTATCACACTGAAGACCATACAGTGATCATATAGTGGTCAGATACCAGTACTACACAGCGCTCTGCAGAGTATTATCAGGCTGCAGACCATACAGTGATCATATAGTGGTCATATTCCGTTACTACAGAGCTCTCTGCAGAATATTATCATGCTGCAGACTATACAGTGATCATACAGTGGTCAGATACCAGTACTACACAGCGCTTTGCAGAGTATTATCACACTGCAGACCATACAGTGATCATATAGTGGTCAGATACCTGTACTACACAGCGCTCTGCAGAGTATTATCACCCTGCAGACCATACAGTGATCATATAGTGGTCAGATACCAGTACTACACAGCCCTCTGCAGAGTATTATCACCCTGCAGACCATACAGTGATCATATAGTGGTCAGATACCGGTACTACAGAGCTCTCTGCAGAATATTATCATGCTGCAGACCATACAGTGATCATACAGTGGTCAGATACCAGTACTACACAGCGCTTTGCAGAGTATTATCACACTGCAGACCATACAGTGATCATATAGTGGTCAGATACCTGTACTACACAGCCCTCTGCAGAGTATTATCACCCTGCAGACCATACAGTGATCATATAGTGGTCAGATACCGGTACTACACAGCTCTCTGCAGAATATTATCATGCTGCAGACCATACAGTGATCATACAGTGGTCAGATACCATTACTACACAGCGCTCTGCAGAGTATTATCACGCTGCAGACTATACAGTGATCATATAGTGGTCAGATACCAGTACTACACAGCGCTCTGAAGAGTATTATCATGCTGCAGACTATACAGTGATCATATAGTGGTCAGATACAAGTATTACACAGTGCTCTGCAGAGAATTATCACCCTGCAGACTATACAGTGATCATATAGTGGTCAGATACCGGTACTACACAGCGCTCTGTAGAGTATTATCACCCAGCAGACTATACAGTGATCATATAGTGGTCAGATACCAGTACTACACAGCGCTCTGCAGAGTATTATCAGCCTGCAGACTATACAGTGATCATATAGCAGTCAGATACCAGTACTACACAGCAATTTGCAGAGTATTATCACCCTGCACACCATACAGTGATCATATAGTGGTCAGATACTAGTACTACACAGCGCTCTGCAGAGTATTATCACCCTGCAGACCATACAGTGATTATATAGTGGTCAGATACCAGTACTACACAGTACTCTGCAGAGTATTATCACCCTGCACACCATACAGTGATCATATAGTGGTCAGATACCAGTACTACACAGCGCTCTGCAGAGTATTATCACCCTGCAGACTATACAGTGATCATATAGTGGTCAGATACCGGTACTGCACAGCGCTCTGCAGAGTATTATCATGCTGCAGACTATACAGTGATCATATAGTGGTCAGATACCAGGTCTTCACAGTGCTCTGCAGAGTATTATCATGGTGCAGACTATACAGTGATCATATAGTGGTCAGATTCCAGTACTACACAGGAGCTCTGCAGAGTATTATCACCCTGCAGACCATACAGTGATCATATAGTGGTCAGATACCAGTACTAAACAGCGCTCTGCAGAGTATTATCACCCTGCAGACTATACAGTGATCATATAGTGGTCAGATACCGGTACTGCACAGCGCTCTGCAGAGTATTATCATGCTGCAGACTATACAGTGATCATATAGTGGTCAGATACCAGGTCTTCACAGTGCTCTGCAGAGTATTATCATGGTGCAGACTATACAGTGATCATATAGTGGTCAGATTCCAGTACTACACAGGAGCTCTGCAGAGTATTATCACCCTGCAGACCATAGAGTGATCATATAGTGGTTAGATACCAGTACTACACAGCGCTCTGCAGAGTATTATCACCCTGCAGACTATACATTGATCATATAGTGGTCAGATACCAGTACTACACAGCGCTCTGCATAGTATTATCACCCTGCAGACTATACAGTGATCATATAGTGGTCAGATACCAGTACTACACAGCGCTCTGCAGAGTATTATCATGCTGCAGACTATACAGTGATCATATAGTGGTCAGATACCAGTACTACACAGCACTCTGCAGGGTATTATCACCCTGCAGACTATACAGTGATCATATAGTGGTCAGATACCAGGTCTACACAGCGCTCTGCAGAGTATTATTATGGTGCAGACTATACAGTGATCATATAGTGGTCAGATACCAGTGCTACACAGCGCTCTGCAGAGTATTATCACCCCGCAGACGATACAGTGATCATATAGTGGTCAGATACCAGTACTACACAGTGCTCTGCAGAGTATTATCACCCTGCAGACAATAATAGACACAACACAAACCCCCAATTCTGCTACCACCAATACTGAGCCTACAGAGCGCCTACTTTTGCTGCTTTAAGTACTCCCATAACTGTACCTAAAGTGCCTGCAATGCCCTCAAATATTATACTGCCGAAATAAGATTGCCTGAGAATACAGATGAAATCAGCGGTGTAACTAGAAAGTGATAGGCCCCATGGAAAACTTTTTTAAATTTCCCTTTAATGCTCAGAGCATTTCAAAGTGAAAGTTAAGGTGAAGGGCACATCTGGCAGTCAAGTCGTGGTTAAAAACCCAACTTCTGTGAAAGTACAACTCCCAGCATGACCTGACCCCAGACCAGAAAATTAATTAAGACCCCAGACCAGACCTCAAAATTCAGACACAAGACCAGAGAAAAAAATAAATCTATTCAGACCATTTACTTAGCAATCCTTGCTCCAGGCTTCTCTTCATCTCCTGTCACCAGACGCCAGGAGCTGAAGAGAACCCAGCAGTGAGTGTCGCCGGGCATTATCTATTTATGCAAATTTAAATAATAACAGCTAATTAATTTGGCGTAGCTTCTGCCTTTCTGTGGGGCCTTACCCTGTATGTCTGAAGAGTGTGCCCTTAAACCCATGGTTCGTCTCACAGAGATTGTGCAAATTGTGACCAACCTTTTTTTGACTCACCATTGTTGTGATATTTTTATGGTTACCCTGTGTATCTGGGTCACTTGGTAGATCCCCCCCACCACCGCCATCACCACCACCACCACCACCAACATCACCATCATCACCACCATCATCACCACCACCATCATCACCACCATCACCACCAACACCACCATCATCACCACCATCACCATCATCACCATCATCACCCCATCATCACCACCTTCACTATCACCACCAGCACCCCATCATCACCACCATCATCATCACCACCACCATCATCACCGTCATCACCACCATCACCACCACCACCACCACCAATATCACCATTCAACACCACCATCACCATCATCACCCCATCATCACCACCATCACTATCACCACCACCATCACTATCACCACCACCATCACCACCCCATCATCACCACCATCATCACCACCACCATCACCGTCATCACCACTATCACCACCACCACAAACATCACCACCTTCACCACCGCCATCAGCAACATCACCACCATTACCACCACCACCACCAACATCACCGTCACCACCATCACCACCACCATCAGCAACATCACCACCATCAACACCACCCCCACCATCAACGTCATCACCATCATCACCACCGTCATCATCACCACCATCACTACCTACATCACCACCGACATCAACACCACCACCACCATCACCGTCATCACCATCATCACCACCACCACCAACATCACCACCATCACCACCATCATCAACACCACCACCATCATCATCACCACCATCATCATCACCACCATCATCACCACCATCATCACCACCACCATCATCACCACCATCACCACCAACACCACCATCATCACCACCATCACCATCATCACCATCATCACCCCATCATCACCACCTTCACTATCACCACCAGCACCCCATCATCACCACCATCATCATCACCACCACCATCATCACCGTCATCACCACCATCACCACCACCACCACCACCAATATCACCATTCAACACCACCATCACCATCATCACCCCATCATCACCACCATCACTATCACCACCACCATCACTATCACCACCACCATCACCACCCCATCATCACCACCATCATCACCACCACCATCACCGTCATCACCACTATCACCACCACCACAAACATCACCACCTTCACCACCGCCATCAGCAACATCACCACCACCACCAACATCACCGTCACCACCATCACCACCACCATCAGCAACATCACCACCATCAACACCACCCCCACCATCAACGTCATCACCATCATCACCACCGTCATCATCACCACCATCACTACCTACATCACCACCGACATCAACACCACCACCACCATCACCGTCATCACCATCATCACCACCACCACCAACATCACCACCATCACCACCATCATCAACACCACCACCATCATCATCACCACCATCATCATCACCACCATCATCATCACCACCATCACCACCGTCATCAACACCACCACCACCACAATCATCACCATCATCACCACCATCACTATGTCCCAATGCTCGGCCCTCACCAATGTTCCTCTTCTAACCCCCTTTTCTTAATCCATGAGGTATACAACACCTGACCACACAGATTTAGCGGCTGCACAAAGCTTCTTAGGAGAACTGGGATCTCTTCCCTTAAAAATAACACCCTGAAGCTGCGGTTCCCAATCCATATTCCTGCCAACATGAATGACTAGACCATCAGAACTCTGCTTAGTCAGGTGTAATTCTATACATCCAGGGAGCGCGGTTCTCAGGCAAATATTTGAGTTTAGATTTGAATAAAATTTTTGTAAAAAAAAAATAAAACCTAGATTCTTTCTTATATTTTACATCTGTGGAATTATATAATCACAGGCTTCTTGCTGGCAGCTCCATCATAGGGAGATGTTGTGAGGATTTACATCTTCTATCACACGTAATGCTCCTTCTATCCGGCCCCGTTGTCATTTATTATGAAGCTGGTGACAGTCCCGGGAGCCGCAGCTCACTACATGTATGCCGTGATTTGTAGCATGGAGCAGCTTGTATGATGATGAGAGACGATTGATTACTGATTATGGGGGCTGCTACATTTGCGCATGACAATGGTGTAATATTGTTTAAAGTACGATGAGTGAATCGATTCTACACAAATTGGTCGGAATTTCTCAAAAGATTCAGATTAGGCAAAATACCAAACTTTTAGGGTTTGTGGTGCAGGAATTGCGGGTAAGATGGCGAGAGCACGCGGTCTTCACTCTCCGAAGCCTACAACGCCTGTTCATTATCTGTAATGTCGCTCATATAGGGGTTCAGCAATGCTGGTGATGAAGTGGCTATTTATCGGGGGGATTATTAGGTTCTACACTTACCATTGATCCGGATCGAGTGTTTTCAGCACTTTGCCTTTGCTCAGTTCGTTCACGAGAAGACACTGCGTTCCCTTAGTTCACATTACAGAGAGGAAGCGCACATGTAACGCAGAAGACCAGCGGCTAGAATTCAGGACAGGAATAACCGATCAAAACAAATTAGGTTTCATTGTATTGTCTTTTTATGATCAATTGACCACTGAAAAAATTGATTTGGGGGCAATGTAATTGGAAGTGCGTCATAACAATAATCTGATAGTTTCCAGGGCAATTGAGGCACTTGCAATTTGCGGTAAATTTATTTGGACCAAATCAAATTGAAGTGCCAATTAAATCGAATCGAACCCAAAACAAATTTTGGGAAATTCGCTCATCTCTAGTTTCAAACATTTGAGTTGAGTGAGACGCTTCATGTTATTTTAGCGCCAGGGTTTTTCATGTCCCAGATATTCCTTGGATGGACTCTGGAGTTTCCCTTCAAGGAACATTAGGATTTCTCAGGTTGACATGTGGAGATCTTCACCATATTACTAAAAGATTTTTTGGATCGGCTACATGGGGTGTATACAGTATCTGTCCTCCACAGGGTAATCTATTCTACTTTGTTCTTTGGAGCCCCTTTAATTCCACCCTCCCCTAAATTCTTTACTATCTCTGGATCTTTGCACCACAAGGTTTTGGGTAAAGTTTTCCGTAGAGTAGGGAACTAGGCACTACTGGTCGGCGAGGAGCGAGCCCAATTAGTGTTGCCAGATTGGTCTATTTCTCCTTTGTGTCTCATCACAGGGAGAAGTTTCTCCCCTATATATATATAAGGCGCAGTCAGATTGGAAATGGACCAATCCCATGGCGCCACACTATAGATGTTATGCCTCAAGATGTCACAGCCCTTCCCCCTGCTGGTCTATATGAGGTTGATGACGCCAAGGAGAAGATAAGCCTTCCAGAAGAGCGACAGCAAAGAAGAGAGAGAAGACGATGAAAGAGAAGACCTTGGTGAGAACTTGAAGGACATTTGTCTTTTTTCAACTGTAATAACGATGTAAATAGGCAGGAGAAGGTGCCAGGGATCAAGTTGAAAAGGTGTCTCCTGAAGACACCGTGAAACCAGCATCAAAGAGGAGAACAACTAAAAGGAGCATAACGCAAAGGAGCATATACAATTCAGGGACCTATTTCTAGACCGTGGATAACGAGCAACGCTGAACGTGGCGCCGTCACACCTTGAAGATCAACTGGACTGGCCATAAGTAAGAGCCCACCTGAGGAATGAGCAGGACTTGCCTAAAGTTTGTGTGAAAATCATGGGCAAAAACTTGATTTGACCTCTACGTGTGAACATATCCGTACCCTACTACTAGTAGTTCCTAAATTTTGACTAATGCCCTGCCACCTATTATCTATATCTGAGGACATAGGTCCAACATTATGGAGAAGAAGAATAATGAGAGGTTAAAGTCCTGGAAGTAGGAGCATAAATTGTAGTGATGAGAAGAGATATCCTGCGGTGAATTACTTACCGGGATATATAATGCATTTATGCTAATTAGGCTAATTAAAAAGGGAAATTCTATTATTCACGGTAGAAGTCTGATCTCAGAGCGCGCTGCCACCACGAAATATGTAACATGGGACTAGAACGTCAACTGAACTTAATTGTCCCCGGCTGCTCTGAGTCTGTTGACGTGGCAACCAGAAAACGTTGGCCTTGGTCACACGTTAAAGAGTTCCTCATTGTCGTTGTTAGTGAAGGCGTCCGAGTCGTTCCCAGAAATGTATATAGAACAACAGAATCTAGAATGAAGTTACCATGAGTGCTGCTATATCAAATATAAAGATATGGGGGGTCCCAAATTAGATGAGTCAGTCCCGCAAAGCTCAATTGAAAAATCTTTCACCTTTATCTCTAGGAAGACCTTCTTCTAGTCAGGGGTGTACTTACTAAAGAATCAGAGCATGTGGCTGACATGGGGCCGTTAGATAAAGGGGGCCACCACTGGTTAACCCTTTGCTAGTCAGTGTCAGGAATCTGCAGGACTCCCGTCTCCACAGGAACCTCAATTGTCAGCAAGAAAGGAGTGCGGGCAGGGGCGTAGCTAAAAGCTCATGGGCCCGGGTGCAAGAATTCAGCTTGGGCCCCCCTACCCCTCCCCAACACCACCATCATCAGACCCCTGTACGCGCCTATGCCCAGACGGCTTGCCCATCAGTCCCCATAGTATAAAGTCCCCACACAGTATAATGCTCCCATAACTGCCCCCACACAGTATAATGACCCCCATAGCTGCCCCCACACAGTATAATGTCCCATAACGTATAATGCCCCCCCTATAACAGCCCCATACCGTATAATGCTCCCCATATCATGCTCCCCGTATAATGCACCACATAGCTGCCCCCATACATTATAGTGCCCCCATATTAGATCCATACAGTATAATGCCCCCATATAAGCTCCCCATACAGTAAAATGCCCCCATATCAGCTTCCCATACAGTATAATGCCCCCCATATCAGCTCCCCATACAGTATAATGCCCCCCATATCAGCCCCCATACAGTATAATGCCCCCATATGAGCTTCCCATACAGTATAATGCCCCCCATATGAGCTCCCCATACTGTATAATGCCCCCATATGAGCTTCCCATACAGTAAATTGCCCCCATATGAGCTCCCCATATAGTATAATGCCCCATATGAGCTTCCCATACAGTATAATGCCTCCCCATATCAGCTCCCCATACAGTATAATGCCCCCATATGAGCTTCCCATACAGTATAATGCCCCCATATGAGCTCCCCATACAGTATAATGCCCCCATATGAGCTCCCCATATAGTATAATGCCCCATATGAGCTTCCCATACAGTATAATGCCTCCCCATATCAGCTCCCCATACAGTATAATGCCCCCATATGAGCTTCCGATACAGTATAATGCCCCCATATGAGCTCCCCATACAGTATAATGCCCCCATATCAGCTTTCCATACAGTATAATGCCTCCCATATCAGCTTCCCATACAGTATAATGCCCCTATATGAGCTACCCATACAGTATAATGCCCCCATATGAGCTCCCAATATAGTATAATGCCCCCATATTAGCTTCCCATACAGTATAATGCCCCCCATATGAGCTCCCCATACAGTATAATGCCCCCATATGAGCTCCCCATACTGTATAATGCCCCCATATGATCTTCCCATACAGTACACTGCCCCCATATGAGCTTCCCATACAGTATAATGCCTCCCATATCAGCTCCCCATACAGTATAATGCCCCCATATGAGCTCCCCATACAGTATAATGCCCCCATATGAGCTCCCCATACAGTACAATGCCCCCATATGAGCTTCCCATACAGTATAATGCCCCCCATATGAGCTCCCCATACAGTATAATGCCTCCCATATCAGCTCCCCATACAGTATAATGCCTCCCATATCAGCTCCACATACAGTATAATGTCCCCATATGAGCTTCCCATACAGTATAATGCCCCCCATATGAGCTCCCCATACTGTATAATGCCCCCATATGAGCTCCCCATACAGTACAATGCCCCCATATCAGCTTCCCATACAGTATAATGCCCCCCATATCAGCTCCCCATACAGTATAATGCCCCCCATATCAGCCCCCATACAGTATAATGCCCCCATCTGAGCTACCCATACAGTATAATGCCCCCCATATCAGCCCCCATACAGTATAATGCCCCCATATGAGCTCCCCATACTGTATAATGCCCCCATATGAGCTCCACATACTGTATAATGCCCCCATATGAGCTTACCATACAGTATAATGCCCCCCATATGAGCTCCCCATACTGTATAATGCCCCCATATGAGCTTCCCATACAGTAAATTGCCCCCATATGAGCTCCCCATATAGTATAATGCCCCATATGAGCTTCCCATACAGTATAATGCCTCCCATATCAGCTCCCCATACAGTATAATGCCCCCATATGAGCTTCCCATACAGTATAATGCCCCCATATGAGCTCCCCATACAGTATAATGCCCCCATATCAGCTTCCCATACAGTATAATGCCTCCCATATCAGCTCCCCATACAGTATAATGCCCCTATATGAGCTACCCATACAGTATAATGCCCCCATATGAGCTCCCCATATAGTATAATGCCCCCATATCAGCTTCCCATACAGTATAATGCCCCCCATATGAGCTCCCCATACAGTATAATGCCCCCATATGAGCTCCCCATACAGTACAATGCCCCCATATGAGCTTCCCATACAGTACAATGCCCCCATATGAGCTTCCCATACAGTATAATGCCTCCCATATCAGCTCCCCATACAGTATAATGCCCCCATATGAGCTTCCCATACAGTACAATGCCCCCATATGAGCTTCCCATACAGTATAATGCCTCCCATATCAGCTCCCCATACAGTATAATGCCCCCATATGAGCTCCCCATACAGTATAATGCCCCCATATGAGCTCCCCATACAGTACAATGCCCCCATATGAGCTTCCCATACAGTATAATGCCCCCCATATGAGCTCCCCATACAGTATAATGCCTCCCATATCAGCTCCCCATACAGTATAATGCCTCCCATATCAGCTCCCCATACAGTATAATGCCCCCATATGAGCTCCCCATACAGTATAATGCCCCCATATGAGCTCCCCATACAGTACAATGCCCCCATATGAGCTTCCCATACAGTATAATGCCCCCTATATGAGCTCCCCATACAGTATAATGCCTCCCATATCAGCTCCCCATACAGTATAATGCCTCCCATATCAGCTCCCCATACAGTATAATGCCTCCCATATCAGCTCCACATACAGTACAATGCCCCCATATGAGCTTCCCATACAGTATAATGCCCCCCATATGAGCTCCCCATACTGTATAATGCCCCCATATGAGCTCCCCATACAGTACAATGCCCCCATATGAGCTTCCCATACAGTATAATGCCCCCCATATCAGCTCCCCATACAGTATAATGCCCCCCATATCAGCTCCCCATATAGTATAATGCCCCCCATATCAGCCCCCATACAGTATAATGCCCCCCATATGAGCTAGCCATACAGTATAATGCCCCACATATGAGCTAGCCATACAGTATAATGCCCCCCATATGAGCTAGCCATACAGTATAATGCCCCCCATATGAGCTAGCCATACAGTATAATGCCCCCCATATCAGCTCCCCATACAGTATAATGCCCCCCATATCAGCTCCCCATACAGTATAATGCCCCCCATATCAGCCCCCATACAGTATAATGCCCCCCATATGAGCTAGCCATACAGTATAATGCCCCACATATCGGCCCCCCTATACAGTATAATTCCCCATATCAGCCTCCATGCAGTATAATGCCCCCATCTTATCAGCCCCATGCCATATCAGCCCCCCATGCAGTATAATGCCCCCCCCGCAATATCAAACCCCCATACAGTATAATGCCCCCATATGTGCATAATAGAAAAATAGCATAATTACTTACCTATCCCCGTTCCTTTGCCTCCTCCGGTCTGTGCTATGAGTGAGTCGGCGCAGACAGGTGCGATGATGTCGCTACATCCCGCCAGCCTGCGTCGAGCCACTCTGGGCACAGTGAATGCTGGAGCAAGGAGACGTCAGCTCCTTGCTCCAGCATTGAATGGAACCGGGACCTCGGTGAGTGACTCGCGACCCCCCCCCCCCCCCGGAGGTCTTCACACGAACCCCAAGGGGGACGCGACCCACAGTGTGTAATGTATTGTGTTGTATTGTGAAGTTTGCGGTGGAGAGAGGAGGAGGGGCTGTAATTTAACGCACCCCCCCTCTCCACCGAAAACGGCACAATACAACACAATACATTAAATTACAATACATTACAAGACAACACAACACAATATATTACATTACAATAAATTACATTACAACACAATAAAACACAACACAATGCATTACATTACAATACATTACAAGACAACACAACACAACACAACACAATATAACACAACACAATACAATATAACACAACACATTACAATACAGACTGTGCAGCTTACCTGGAGTCCTCCGCACCGGCTCTTCCACTGCACTGGCTGGAAGACGTGTCACGTGACAACACGGTCACATGGTACACTAAGTGTACCATGTGACCGTAACCAGAAGTGCCGGCTTCACGGCACAGAAAATGAATTTAACAGGCATGCTGTATGGCAACGGGGGCCGTGGGCCCCCCAGGCTTAGGGGCCCGGTCGCAACTGCAACCGCTGCAACCCCTATAGCTACGCCACTGGGTGCGGGATTGGCCTGAGGATCATGGAAAGACATGGAGAGGCTGGGGTGATGGTGTGAACCCCTGGTGAGGCGCTAGATCAAAGTTAATAAAGTCCAATGGACAAAAATAAATAATTGATGGGAACCACATCACTCAGTTAAGGTGTACCCCACCCATGTTATGGCTTACTGGCTGCTGATGGAAGGTATATCCTACAACCATCATGGCATGTTGATGTGCCCGCGTTTACGGACCGACGGCACGTCCTACTTACCGGCAGCCGTGACCGCAGGACACTCCCTTCATACCAGCGTCTCCCTCCCAAGAGACGCTGGCACACGCGACTGCAGCTCCCCACTCATTCCTTTAGGGTGCGCACGCGCGCCTTCCCGGCCTTAAAGGGCCAGCACGTGCACCAATGCAAAGTTCCCTAGCCAATCCCTATACACCCTGTACTTTAAAAATGGCTCTGCCCTTCCTCTCCTTACCTGAGCGTTGTTGTGACTGCCCATGTTCGTCATTGCAAATGGCCCCTTAGTTGTGTCCTGTATCCAGTGTTCCCATTTCCCGTATCCCATATCCAGTAATTGTGTTTGTTCCAGTGCAAAATTTAGTGTCGGAGTCTAGAGTTTCATCTGTGCCAAGTATCATCTGTGCCAAGTATCATCTGTGCCAAGTGTCAGCCATGCCGAGTGTTTGCCGGATCTTTTGCCCAAGTAGTCTTGTCCTAAAGACTGTTGTTAATTGGCCAGCTACTACTCCACCACTACGGCGGAGCGGCCTAGTGGGTCCACATACCCCATAGCCGTGACACCTGTAAATCTATATTACTATGGTTGGGAAGGCCCTTATGTAGTGGACACAATTAAGTAAAAATGTTCATGGATCAGCGGCACTCCTCGGAGGCAATTAGTGGACTGTACGATGTTTTTGCCGCCTGCCACTCACTGCGGTCCCTCGGTGGATAAATCCTCCTTATCGGGAACAAACTTTCGACGAGGAGAGGACTAAAAGATGCAGCATCATGTGCGGTAACGGCGCCAGGCTTTGAAAGAAGAAAAACGGGTTCTCGAAGTTGTTTTTGTAAAGGTTCTCTGTATTGGAACGACAACGCGTTTCTGGAGCGAACCGGTCCCTTCGTCAGGCTGTAACACTGTCTGCACTTGTAACGTGGGAAAGCCCGGTATACAGCAGTTGTATTTCACACTTAAAATTGCACAAGTGGATGGGGGAATATCACTCCATATAGCGCAGCACATTCCGTTTTTACAGATGTTTAAGTGAACAGAATATTTCCTTCATATCATTATGTATTTAGCAATTGTTATAATTTTATTCATCTGTTTAATCACAGTATTTTATAAAGAAGTTTTTGTGTCTCTGAAGAATGCCGTGGTTACTTTTACGTTGGTTTCCCATGCACGTATTTTCTCATACGAATATTAATTGTCCTAAGTTTGAAAATGAACATGAAAAAATAGGAATAATTAAAACAAAATAATAAAAGCAGATTGTTATAGTATTTTCACTTGGGAGAATATTGATGTTTTCCTGACATTTGTTAAAATATATTTTTGCGCATTCTGAGATAACAGATCACATATTTCGTTTTTAAAGCTTAAAATGAAACGAATAAATATATAAATAAAGTGGGGGGTATACAGTTTTTAAAACACTTATGTATATAAAATATATATATATATACATAAGTGTTTTTTAAAAAATTTATACTATTGTAATGTATAATATTCATATGAGAATATGAGAATGGGGCTGTTTTCTGCTAGATCTTTTGGGACCTGCTAATGGGTCAGAGTCTGGGCCCGCCGGAGGATCCTCTGGTACTCTGGTGGGCCAGTCCCACCCTGCCTGGTGGTATTGCTAGTTCTATGTGAAGGTTTACAGGTTATATATTTTAATACATTTGCAGTAGTTCATCCATGTATATAGGGGAGCATGTTCTGGATATTATGGAGGTGAAAGCAGTGACAAGGGTCAAATATCTCATAGACATTGCAGTTAAGAACAAAACCCATTGACCCCATTTACGTCTCCACCTAACTTCTTGAAACCTTTCTCACCACTATGGGCTTCTTGGCTGTCTCTGGACCTCCTGGAGTCTAATAGACATTTCAATGACTGGTCGGGGTTTCTCCTGCTTCCTATTGGAGTTAGATGATTAGCAGGAGTAGTCACAGACCTTCCCATCTCTGTCTTTGGGTTGGATCCAAGTAACTAGTACTAGAGTCACACGGTAGATAGATGTTTTTGGGCTTCTTGCAGGACGATCATTCTGCTGCTATGGGCTTTCCTTCCGGAGTTACCTGGTGAACAGACATCTCCTTCCAGAAGGGCCAACCAACATTCTGTCTTCTCAGTCTTAGCGGGGGATCTCTGACTGCTAAAAAGATCAAATAACAAATGAATCGGCACAAAATGTTGGACCTAAAAATCAGCCAATGTTAGTAGATGGACAATCTTTCGAAGCAGTTTTAATTCCGTGATTTTCTTTCTCTTCTCCTTCGTTTTCTTCGCACCACAATCATTATCCGAATACTTGAGAAATTTCTTTGTTTTGTTAGAATTTGTTGTTCTTTTGCAGGATTGGAATGGAGAAAGTTTATCCTCATGAAAACCGCAATAATCTGGAGTTTATATTTTGGCTCAGGATAAACATTTACAAGACGGACATGTGGCGACATGAGAAAATCTCAAGAACAACTTGTAAACAGATGGACAACAAACATTTCTAGGAAAGCAACAGAGAAAAAAGGAACTGGAAACTTGTGAGGAGAAAGAAATATTTCCATAAATTTGGAGCTTGTGGGGAATTTTCTTTACCATAATTAATTGTTTGGAACGGTTTTCTAAATCCATTTCTTGGTCCGCCTGACATCATGTTTTAGTTTTCTGCAGTATCCGAGGTTTACTGCTCTCTCCATTCTTCTCTGAAGGTATTGGAATGTTGGGGTCGTACATTGACTTACAGGGTAGTCACCTGTAGGTGGCACCAAAGAGACCATTTTCATCCTTCTGTAGGAGGCTATTTTGCATACTTTTCCCAGGGAGCATTGCCCTAAAGACTCCCTATTAGCTGGATCTCCCCAAGGAGAATCAGTATCTTCTGAAAGATGTTAGGAATACATCCCTATATACGATACATAGGAGCTTGTGTATCTTAGCATGACAAGAATGTGATGTAATTGTATTCAAATATATCAGAGCTGAGTTTATTTAGCCCTATTGTGGTTTACATAGGACTTCAGGTTATCCTACTGAGTTTCCTTAAAGGGAATGTGTCGCAAATTAAACCTTTTTTTTTAAGTGTCGTTACTTATTTCTATTATATTTTTTAAGTTTTTTGCTGTATTTTTTATTTATTTTTCCGTATGGTGGAAAGTATTAAAAATGAAGTAACAATTTGACATGTTTTCCAATGTTGGCCACCAGGGGGAGCACTTCCCAGAATTACAGCAAGGTGAATAAGACAAAGCAACCTGACTCACAGCTGCTGTAAATGTGGGAGGGAACCTCACCCCCCCTCTCACAAGCCAGGTAAAGGTGTCTTCAAATTGCTAAGCAGTGTCCGGCAGCAATATTGGGTGTGATTCTGCAGCTGGAAGAAGTTCTAGGACACACCAAAAGGCTAAGTGTATGTTCACACGCTGAGGGTATGTGCACACACACTAATTACGTCCGTAAATGACGGACGTATTTCGGCCGCAAGTAGTGGACCGAACACAGTGCAGGGAGCCGGGCTCCTAGCATCATACTTATGTACGACGCTAGAAGTCCCTGCCTCGCTGCAGGACAACTGTCCCGTAGTATAATCATGTTTACAGTACGGGACAGTTGTCCTGCAGCGAGGCAGGGACTTCTAGCATCGTACATAAGTATGATGCTAGGAGCCCAGCTCCTTGCACTGTGTTCGGTCCTGGACTTGCGGCCGAAATACGTCCGTCAATTACGGACGTAATTAGTGTGTGTGCACATACCCTTAGTAAACAAAGGGAAAACCGCTCCTGATTTTCAGCCATTTTTTAATCAAACTCGCGTTTTTTAACGGCCGTTTTTGGAGCTGTTTTTCTATAAAGTCAATGAAAAACGGCTCCAAAAACGTCCCAAGAAGTGATGTGCACTTCATTTTGGTCGGGTGTCTTTTTACGTGCCGTTTTTGGAAAACTACTACGTAAAAAACGCCCTGTCGGAACAGAATGCCGTATTTCCCATTGAAACCAATGGGCAGATGCTTGTAGGCGTTCTGCTTCCGATTTTTCAGCTGAAAACATTGTGTGTGAACATACCCCTAGGGTATGTGCACACGCTAACTGCATTTACGTCTGAAATGACGGAGCTGTTTTCAGGAGAAAACAGCTCCGTCATTTCACACGTAATTGCTCGTACTCGCGTTTTGCGAGGCGTCAATTACGGACGTAATTTGGAGCTGTTCTTCATTGAATTCAATGAAAAACGGCTCAAATTACGTCCCAAGAAGTGTCCTGCACTTCTTTGTCGAGGCTGTTATTTTACGCGCCGTCTTTTGACAGCGACGCGTAAAATTACAGGTCGTCGGCACAGTACGTCGGCAAACCCATTCAAATGAATGGGCAGATGTTTGCCGACGTATTGGAGCCGTCTTTTCAGGCGTAAATCGAGCCGTAAAACGCCTCGTTTACGCCTGAAAATAGGTCGTGTGAACCCAGCCTTAGAATGATGAAAGTGAAGTGAATGACCTTTCAGTTGACCGGTTCACACGCCGTGTATTTGACATGTTTTTTTTTTTTTGCACATTTTACGTGCAAAAAAAACACATAAAAAACGCTTGATTACACTTGATTTTGCGTGCTTGGGTGTGTGTGTGTGTGTGGGGGGGGGGGGGTGCTCGCCGCTGATTCTTCAAAACAGCTGATAAGCGGCTATGAAGTATCAGCGGCGTCCGTGCACACTCCGCTCTGCCACACACACACACACACACGGGAAAAGTCTTAAAGGGGTCGTCCAGGAAAACATGGCACCGCACCTGTCCTCAGGTCGTGTGTGGTATTACAGCTCTGTCCTATTCACTTCAATGGAGGTGAACTGCAATACCAGACACAACCTGAGGACAGGTGCGGCGCAGTGTCTCCAATCCGGACACCCCTTCTGTCCTGAGATGACCCGAAGGGGGAGGCGGGTGTCAGAGCCACCCACCACCATCACCGCAGACAGAACCACAACTACGGCATGAGGGCAGGGCTTGTCCTGAGTGCACTGTCTCTTGTTATGGACAGAGTTATAGTCACATGAACCCCGTCTGATGAACCGGTAACCTAGGTCCGATCACATGACAGAGGGGGTCACCAAAAACCCTGTGCACCCTCAGCCCGTCCATCCAGCCCTTTCCTGGTTATATCTGCGTCTAGGAAAGCTGGGTGACCACCATTACCCCTCATACTGGAGTGTTTAGGGATGTGACTAATGAACCTCTCACACTCCAGTGGGAGGGGTAATGGTGGTCACCCAGCTTTCCCAGACCCCTGAACGGTAAATTTCTCTAGTTGTGCTGAGACTGTTTGGGGATGTGACTAATGAACCTCTCAGTCTCAGCACAACTAGAGAGAGTTATTGTTCAGGGGTCTGGGAAAGCTGGGTGACCACCATTACTCCTCCTAGTGGAGTGTGTTTGGGGATGTGACTAATGAACCTTTCACACTCCAGTAGGAGGGGTAATGGTGGTCACCTAGCTTTCCCAGACCCCTGAACGATAAATCTCTCTAGTTGTGCTGAGACTGTTTGGGAATTTGACTAATGAACCTCTGTCTCAGCACAACCAGAGAGATTTATCGTTCAGGTGTCTGGGAAAGCTGGGTGACCACCATTACCCCTCATACTGGAGTGTTTTGGGATGTGACTAATGAACCTCTCACACTCCAGTAGGATGGGTAATGGTGGTCACCCAGCTTTCCCAGACCCCTGAACGGTAAATCTCTCTAGTTTCAGGGGGGGGGGGGCGTCGGGTGGGGGGGCCGTCGGGGGGGGGGGGCGTTTCGGGGGGGGCCCGTCGGGGGTCACGAGAGCGGGGGTCTGTGAGGTAGAGAGTGGGACATGCAGAGACACACATCTTACCTGCAGTGCAGCTGGTCTTCAAGATGGCGCCTGCTCTCTCCCTGCAAACAGCTGCTCTGCTCTGTGTGACTCTGACCTGCGTCTGCGCAGGACAGAGCCATAGAGCAAAGTCAGTGGGACGGCTCCTCCTATGCACTGTAGCTGCCGTATTCCATCTCTGTATGTCTCGTTAATCGACACATACAGAGATGAAAAACAAAATGGCAGCCCCCATAGTGAAGTAAAAGAAAGAAAAAAGAAAAAAGTAAAAAACAAACACACACATAAATAAAAGATTTTATAATAAAACACTAAATGCAAATTGATATAAAAATTTTTTTTTCGTGACACCTTTCCTTTAACTGACAAACTTAGTTCTGCTACATCACCATCCAATGGATCAGCTCAACCAATATATCTACACACAACCCTATGAATCCGGTTTTTCAGTGCACGTCTGTATCCATTCATTTCAACATTGTGGTTCATGTAAAATCAGAGCAGCGAGATGCCTCACGTTCAGCTTCATGGTGGTGGACACAGATTATAAGAAGTTGTCCAAACCAGGGAGTTCCTTTGATGATTATATTATCTAGGTCTCCTATCCAGGAATAGGTATAGACCTGAGTAGATTCGTAGAGATGATATCTGGAAAGAAAATGGGACTTATTTACTATGGGACTAGTGGAAAGTTAACGGATGACAACCAAGGGTGAAGAGGAGGGAGTTGATCTTCTGGTTCTCATTCGTGAATCTATTCATCATATATAGTTGATTAGCTGAGATTTTGGAGAATTGTGATAAATACTTAGTATTCCTTTATCTTGGCAGGTAGGGTGGATTGACACGTTCCTCATCAGACTCATGCTAGTCAGATGTAGAACCTAGAATTATTCACCACGCCTCATTTCACCAATGGATTTCCGGTGACGTCCGTAGCACTCTAGGCTCCAGTCACCAGTCATCAAGGCAGTCTGACTAACCCGTCCTCGCTCCAGTGATGTCATCCTGCTCACAGCTGTGGCTCCTGCATTACACCACTGGCCTGCGAATCAGGGTCTATCCATTGTTCTTGTGTTGTTCCTGACCTTGACCTTGGCCTGATTTCTGGATTTCGCTCCTGCCTGACTTTTTTGCATGTCACCTGGTGGCTGTGGTTCTACTACTGGTATTGAACCCTGGCTCTGCCTAGGTCCTCGTCTCATCCACCGACTTCTCGTATCCTGACCGCTCTCCTGGTGATGACCTTTGGCTCTGTACCTGTCTGCGATACTGATCTTCCTCTAAATGTTTCTGGGAATCCAACACGTAAAGTCCATTAATCCTTGCGGGAGTTTAGGGTGAAGAATAGGGAGATACTCCGCATCTCAGATTTGCCAGAGCCAAACCGATTACGGTACAAGGATCCACTTCTCTGCTGTACAATGTAATACATAGAAGCTTCTACCACAGAATATTATGGAGGTCATGGAAATTACAAGTAGGAAGCCAGCTGATTATTAGTGTTGTTGACCTTGCAGCGCAGACTTAATCATCTTGTAGAGTCAACCGTCATCTATAAATACACGGGTCACCAGGGTACGCTGCCCTCTCTGCCGCCATGGATCCATCATTTCCATAATAGGCTGAATGATCGATTTGCTTCTTACCGACCTCGACACCCTGTTCTTAAATTTTCCCGACTAATGATGAACTCCTCCGATTACTTTTATTGGCCCCTTTGTTGGATCGGAAGGCCAGCTCTACAGTAATATATAAGGTAAAGATTTTCTAGAAGTTGTCACAGTCCCATCACTGTTACATTATTACAAGTCAGAGCTAGTAAGTACTATCAACTGATAACTCCTCCTGAAAGGGCCCTGGACATAAAATTCTTCAGAAGGGAGGATCTAGAAGATTTACATAGTATCGGCATTAGTGACGGGTATCGGCATTAGTGACGGGTATCAGTATTAGTGACGGGTATCGGCATTAGTGATGGGTATCGGCATTAGTGACGGGTATCAGCATTAGTGACAGGTTGTAACGTCTATGGCCACGGCCGGTCGTTCTGACTTACCCCTAAACTGCCGTGGCCATGGACATCCGAGTTACTTGCAGCGCGTCCTTCCGGATATCGAGACTGTCTCTGGATGGCGCGTGCGCCTGTGCGTGCACGGCCTTAAAGGGCCAGTGAACACATAATTGCAGGAAGTCTGCAATCTAGCCCAGAATGTTCTGGTCTATAAAAGGGGCTCTGCCCTCTTGTTCCTTGCCTGAGTGTTGTTTGTTACCCAAAGTTTGTCATGCTAATGGTCCCCTAGTGTCTTCCAGCTTCCTAGTGTTCCCTGTTCCCTGTTCCTGTATCCTGTTCCCGTGCTATTCTGGTCTAGTGTCGTGCTGTGTTGTTGCCGAGTTGTGCTGCGCTCCACGCCTGTTCTGCTATGCCACGCCTGACGTCTACCTTCCGCCTGATCTCAGCTGTGCCTGCCTTTCTACTGTCCACATTGCATCAGGTATCCTCTCTGAACTATAGACTCTGTATTTGACCTGTCTAGCCAGCTGCCATCCTGCTACGCGGCATGGCCCAGTGGGTCCACACCCCGCATCGTGACAGTATGCTCCGGCCATGGACTCCGCAGGTCAATTCAAGGGCATGTCACCCTCCCAAGCCATGCAGGCTCCGATCAAGACAGGATCAACTTGTGGCAGTGGACTCCATGGCACAGCATCTAGGGACGCTAGCTGCTTCTCTTGCTGCCTCTATGCAAGCTCCACAGATCGACCCTCCTGCTACTCCTCCTGGCAGTTCCGGTTCGGATCCTCGGTTCTCGCTGCCATTACCTTCTCGGTTCTATGGAGGCACCAGCACGTGTCGAGGGTTTCTGAATCAATTCTACATCCATTTTACCCTGCACGCCTGAGCATTTCCATGAGACAGAACCAAGAACGCCTTCATCGTGTCTCTACTTGCCGGCAAGGCCCTGGCATGGGCAAACCTTATCTGGGAACGTCAGGGACCCGAGACTCAAGACTTCCAGGAGTTCGTGCGGTTATTCCGGACTGTTTTTGAGGAGCCAGGGCGAGTCTTGTCGGCAGCTACTGCTATCTTCAACCTTCGCTAAGAGGACACCTCTGTGGGCGAATACACCATCAAGTTCCGGACCCTGGCAGGAGAACTATCCTGGAACAATAAGGCCTTGGTGGCATCCTTTTGGCATGGCCAATCGTTCCAGATCAAGGACGAACTGGCCGCTCGAGATCTGCCACCTGCCTTGGACAACTTGATTCTGCTTGCCACTCGGGTGGACATAAGGCTGAGGGTGAGATCTCATGAAGTTCGTCAGGAGAGACGGTTTCCTAGACTGGCGCCCAACTTCCAGCAACCCCTCTTGCCCCCTTCTAATGCTTTTGCCCGAGGTTCCGATGCAAGTGGACCAGCTAAAATTGTCCATCCAAGAGAAACAGCGCAGGCGCACCTCTGGACTCTGTTTATATTGCGGCCTCGCTGGCCATGTTGTGCGTCTGTGTCCTCACAAGCTAAAAAACCACAGCACCTAGGTTTGGTTGGAGAGACAACTCTGGGTGTCACTGCATTTAATCAAGAACTCTCTCCCAAACTGTTCATTCCTGTAACCATCACTACTGGCGAGAGGTCCCATCTGGTCTCTGCCTACCTAGACTCTGGCTCTGCAGCCAACTTCATCTGCCAGGACCTTGTGGATCTCCTTCATTTGCCTACTGTTCTTCTGGAAAGGCCGTTGATCGTTGCCTCGGTAGATGGACTGCCATTGCCTGACCCATATGTGTCTGTGACAAATCCATTAAGGCTCCAAGTAGGAGCTCTCCATGCTGAGTTCATCTGCCTGTTTGTCCTGTCCAAGGCCGTCAACCCCGTGCTGCTGGGGTTACCTTGCCTCCGTCTACACGCCCCAGTCCTGGATTGGAACTCTGGAGAGGTCCTCCAGTGGGGTCCGAAGTGTCTTGACCGCTGTCTGGGTCATATCCAGCCTCTACAGCCTTCTCCGCTTCAGTCATTGGCAGGGTTGCCTTCTTGTTTCTCTATGTTCTCCGATGTCTTCAATAAAAAGGAGGCTGAGACATTGCCGCTACACCGAGCATATGATTGTCCGATCGACTTGGTTCCTGAGTCATCTCCTCCACGCGGTAGAGTGTACCCTATCTCTTTGCCAGAGACCCAGTCTGTGTCGGCCTACATCAAAGAGAATCTGGATTGGGGCTTCATTCGTAAATCCTCATCCCCGGCCGGAACAGGATTCTTCTTTGTCAAGAAGAAAGATGGATAGCTATGACCTACGATCTCAACCAGATCACGGGGAAGGACAGGTACCCATTGCCTTTGATTTCTGAACTGTTTGATCCCATACGGGGGGCAATTTTTTTTTCTAAACTGGACCTGCAGGGGGCCTACAATCTGATCCGGATTCGTCGAGGTGACGAGTAATAAACTGCTTTTAATACTCGTGATGGGCACTACGAATACTTAGTTATGCCCTTCGGCCTGTGTAACGCCCCCACAGTGTTCCAAGAATTTGTCAATGAAATTTTTCGTGATCTCCTTTATGTTTGTTCCTTCTCAGGATCCGCTAAGTCTATTTAGAATTTTCCAACTTTTTTTTACTGGTGAAGACATGGAAGTTGGATTTCAAGCCGTCTGATCCTATTAATAAGTAGCACTGGAGGTATTTGGCAGCAGCTAGGTTGCTTATTGAAATAACATTCTTCCTCAATTGAGCAGAAAAGCATGTTTATGGGCAGCTGGTGCTGATAGATGTTGGCTACATGATTGGCTGCCATCTGTGACATATCTTCGGCAGCATTACTCAAAAGCATGGTCATTCAATTGTGCATTAGATTGGGGCAGGGCCGGGGGACATAAATCAACATCTAGTAGAAGAAGATACCTCTTCACTTCCATGAGACTTCAGTTCAGGTTTAAGTAGAGGCTTCCATCCATTTTCAAAGCAATTCACCATGTGGAAACCTCCTTAAATTGTTACTTTCCTGAGGGAACTCTAAAAATCCTACTGTAAAGGTAGAAACTCTTGTTGCAGTCTTCAGGGGAACCCCTCACCAGGACCTCAGTAACACCATACTTTAATAGAACCCTGGTTAGAAACCACTGTCCTGTACTTTGAGGCCCCCAACAATGTTACATACATGTGTTGGTCCTTGGAACTTTCCTAAGAAGTACATTTCTTCACAGAAGCTACACCATATGGTCAAAATAATGTAACCCCCTCCTAATTATTGAGTTCAGGTGATTCAGCCACAATAATTGCAAACAGTTGCATAAAATAACGCATACAGCCATGTAATCTCCATAGACAAACATTACTAGTAACATGGGTCATACTTAAAAGCTCAATAGCTTTACATGTGGCACTGTCATAGGATGTCACCATTGCTACAAATCAGTTTGCAAAATTTCTAATCTGCTAGATCTGTCCCTGGTCACCTGGAAGTGTTGTTATTATTATCTGTTAGATCTGCCCAGGTCACCTGTAAGTGAAATTATGGTCTGTTAGATCTGCTCCGGTCACCTGTAAGTGGTATTATTATATAGTAGATCTGCTCCGGTCACCTGTAAGTGTTATTATTATGTAGTAGATCTGCTCCGGTCACCTGTAAGTGTTATTATTATCTGCTAGATCTGCCCCGGTCACCTGTAAGTGTTGTTATTATTATCTGCTAGATCTACCCGATCACCTCTAAGTGTTGTTATTATTATCTAGTAGATCTGCTGCGGTCACCTGTAAGTGTTGTTATTATTATCTGACAGATCTGCCCCGGTCACATGTAAGTGTTATTATTATCTGCTAGATCTGCCCAGTCACCTGTAAGTGTTATTATCTAGTGGATTTGCTCCGGTCACTTGCAAGTGTTTATTATTATCTGCCAGATATTCCCCCGTTCACATGTAAGTGTTATTATCTACTAGATCTGCCCTGATCATTATTATATGCTAGAACTCTTTTATTTTATATAAAAAATATAAAACATTACAAGTGAAAATTGATCAAAACAAATCATCAAAACAGAACATAAAACAAAAATAAAATCCATATATACACATAACATAATATAGTAATCAAATCAAGCATAGTTTTCAAAAGTTTTTTATTTTATTAATTTTTCCCCTTCACCCCCTTTCCCTCCTGATAAACATATTGCAATCATATTGTAATGTCCGTGGCTGCAGGCTGTCAGCTCCAGCCTCCCGCTGACAGCCGCAGCCACGAGTCGGCAAGCGCTGGCCCCAGCCTCCTCCTCAGGAGACGCCAGCGCTTGCATCCACTCACCTCCGCCGGAGCCCGCATCTTGAACGACCTTTGACCCGTGAGTACCCGGGGCTATAAGAGCGGTCCAGCCCCCTAGTTCAATGCCTGAGCGTTGTTAGTCTTTCCCAGTCTGTCTCGCAATGGTCCCTTAGTGTCTCCCGCTCCAGCTGTTACCCGTGCCCTGTCACCGTTCCTGTATTCCGCATTGTTCCTGTGCCTACCAGCGTTGGAGTGTCATCTGCCACGTCAAGTGTCTTCTCCCACATCAAGTGTCATCTGCCACGTCAAGTGTGTTCTGCCACGCCAAGTGTCATCTGCCACGTCAAGTGTCTTCCGCTTCATCGGATACTGCCCGCCACGTCTGGCGCCACCTGCCGCACCTGCCTCCATCCGTGCGGAAGCCACAGCCACCGCCCGGACTATTTCAGGTACCCAAGCATTACTGTCTGCAATTGTCTTCCGCATAGACTGTGACCTGGTCAGCTGCCTCCCCGCTACGGCGGAGCGGCCTAGTGGGTCCACATACCCTGTGTCCGTGACAGCCACATACCCTGTGTCCGTGGCACATATAATTAAAATAAACCTCAATTAATATAACAATACAAATAAGACATAACAATAGACGTTAGATGTTATAAGACTGGTCAAGGCACACTCACATACCAATAACCAGAGGCGTAGCTAGGTTCTCCTGCACCCGGGGCAAAGATTCAGATTGGCGCCCCCCCCCCCCATCTTATTTCCCCACATCTGCTTCCCCCTCGCCATGTTTTCTTTCCCTACCAATCAATGAGGTGTAATTTTTTTTTCATAATTTTTTTTAATGTAACGCGAGTATAAAAGCATTTCTACATTTTACAAGCGATGTAGTTCTATAATGTAATTAACATAAAAATAAATTAACAGAAAATAAATTAAAGAGGCCACACACAGCCCCCTGTAGATAGCGCCACACAGCCCCTCTCTTGTAGATAGTGCCACACAAAGCCCCCTGTAGATAGCGCCACACAGCCAGGGCTGGCCTTAGCTTGGATGGTGCCCTGTGCGGGACTCTCTATTGCCGCCCCCTACACAAACCAAAAATAAACCACATATATGGACACGCTGGAACATATATACTGTACATACATCAAGACAGATATTTAGACATACAGGCAAATATACATACACACATCTGGAATATATACATACAGGTAAATATATAGACGTACAGACACATACACACACACACACACACACACACACACACACACACACACACCGGCAGATAAATACACAGACAGGAACATATACAAATACATAAAAGGCACAAATATACAAGCACAAAGACACATTCACAAACAGACCCATATATACGCACACAGGCACATATGTACACAGCACAGATAATGTAGTAGATGTTACCTGCAGTCCTATGTAACACCACAGATAACACAGTGATAACTCTGAGTACAGATAATGTAGTAGATGTTACCTGCAGTCCTATGTAACACCACAGATAACACAGTGATAACTCTGAGTACAGATAATGTAGTTGTGTCCAATGCAGTCCTATGTAACACCACAGATAACACATAGTGATAACTCTCTGATTACAGATAATGTAGTTGTGTCCACTGCAGTCCTATGTAACACCACAGATAACACATTGTGCTAAATTACAATCTCAGCTCTGCTACACAGTACAGATTATGTAGTAGATGTTACCTGCAGTCCTATGTAACACTACAGATAGCACACTGATAACTCTCGGAGTACAGATAATGTAGTAATGTTACCTGAAGTCCTATGTAACACCACAGATAACACAGTGATAACTCTCTGATTACAGATAATGTAGTAGATATAAGAGACAAACACATGCAGAGACACAGACAGACACACAGACACACACACACACACACACACACACACACACACACACACACACACACACACAATGTAACATATACACATACAAACACAGAGACACACACTGTATTCACACTACACACACAGACACTCACCATGTCTCCTTGCTGACAGGTCAGGACGGGCTGTGGGCGGAGCTTCCTCTCTGCTTCTCGGCATGTGTAACTTCAGATGCTGGGAGGCTGCAGCACGGGAGTGGACCTGTCCCCTGACCTAAGTCATCTGACCAAATGTCAATGATGTGAGGTCAGGTGACAAGTCAGGTGACTGGACTGGTCCACTCCCTGACCGTCACAGACCCCAGTCAGAACACCCTAATTTCCTGGCTCTTCCTAAGCTGCTGCAGGTGTCCGACATACGGGGCGCCTGTCAGCAGCGATCAGCTGCTCTTCGGCGCCCCCCCCCTTCCCTTGCGCCTGGGGCACATGCCCCGCCTGCCCCCCCTAGCTACGCCCCTGCAATAACGTTCCAGCCACACTCACATACCAGTCAGTACAGATCCAGCCACACTCACATACCAATACTGATCCAGCCACACTTACATACCAATACTGATCCAGCCACACAAAAATATAACTAAATAAAAGCAAACATATTAATTTTTACTCCTTAAAGAAGAAAAGAACATAAAACAAATAATACTACCAAACAATACAATAACTCCCCACTTACCATGGCTCATTTGCCTCCAAAACTGCTTAAAAAAAGGTAAAAAGTTATCAAAACAAAACATAAAACTAAAATCAAATCCACATATATGCTTAACATAATATAGTAATCAAATCAAGCCGTTTTAATTATTTAAAAAAAATAATAATAATATACACACATACACATATATATATATATATATATATATATATATATATATATATATACATACACATACATACATACATACATACATACATATATATATATATATATACATACATACAATAATAATAAAGATACAATATATACAACATATAAAAATACAACATATAATCACACTCAATTTACAATACAATATAAACCCAATAATACCATAACCAAAACAATATACAAAACCCAAAGACCATGGTTCAGTGCCATGAGGAAAGACAGTCATTACACACCATGGTCAAGAGAGGATTCAAACTCTCCTTAACGGTCTTATAATACTCAGACGTTAAGCCATCCTGACCTGGGGATTTTTTGGGGGCTAGCCCCTCAATACCCAGTCTTACTTCCTCTTCCTTGATTGGCTCTAACAAAATGTCAAAGGAGGGGTCTACTCCTGGCTCAGGAATGGCTTCAGCCAGGAAAGCCGCCATCTTGTCTCGATCCTGCTCCTTCCTACCCAAGAGCTGAGAGAAAAACTATCTGACCACCTGGATATTTTTAGGGATCCTGTACTATCAATCAGTCCTATAATGGTTTTACTATTTACTGACATCTTGCAGTTCTTGTAAGGGTCGGGTGAGCGGTACCTCCCGAAATCCCTCTCAAAAACCAAGGATGCGTACCTATTATACTGACAGCTATTGAGCAGGGATTTCACAATGGAGATATCCTCGCGGCTACCCCCAGTCAAGACAAGATGCTCGAGTTTCCTCCTCAGGCCGCGATACATGCAATCCCTGTCCTGGCTTCTGAGGCTCGAGAGCAGGCAGAAGAATTTTGCCACCCTTTTTTTAAATATCCCCCACCACTCTGACTCGCTGTTACACAGATCCAGCAGGGGCACTTGGCTCTGCAGGAAATCCTCAAAGGATTGTCTTACCTCCGCGTCCTCCAGAAGAGACGAATTGAGCTTCCAATAGCTTCTTCCCATCCGAGGTGTTCCTGCAACATTCAAAGAGAAAGAGATTAGGCAGTGGTCGAAGAATTCTACCTCAACAACAGATACTGCTGAAGAGACAGCTTCCTCCTTCAGAAAGAACCTATCTATCCTAGACCTACAGCTTCCCCTATGAAAGGTGAATCCACCGTGACCTGGGGTATGTTTGATGTGAACATCCACCAGACGAGCATCGCTAGCTATCCTATTCAGCTCGACGCTGTCACAAGCCAGCTGGTCCCTGCGACCTCCTCTATCTCGGCACTTCGTGATAGTATTCAAATCCCCTCCAAGGACCACCTGCCGACTTGTGAAGAGATATGGCTTGATCCTCATAAAGAGACACTTCCTGTCCCACTTAGTCTCAGGACTGTAAACATTCATTAGACGGAGTTACTGTCCCTTCATGAGGACGTCAAGAATCAAACACCTCCCCATTTCCAGTTCAATAACCCGCCGGCATTCTACTGGAACAGTAAAAATAACCGCCACCACACTATACGGCTCGGCCTCAAGAGACCAGTACGAGGGCTCAGATATCCATTCCCTCTCGGCTTTAAATATTGCTGTCAGATCTGAGAGCCAGGTCTCTTGCAAAAATAAAATGTCAGCCTCAAATTGGCTGAGAAAATCAAAGGCCATGAATCTTGCCGTATCCGAATTAATGCTAGCGACATTGTTGGACGCTAACGTCAATGGGGAGAGTACAGCCATCATTGGTGATTGGATTGCACAGCCTTTTTCTTCTCCCTCCTATCCCCATCAGCCTCAGAGGAAGAGGACGCCATGCTTTGTTTGAGAGATTTTTGTGTTATATCCATCCCCATTACCACGTCCCCCTCACCACTCTCCTGAGCATCCCTCTCATCTCTGGTCTCTGGGCCAAACCCCCCCCCCCCCAGTGAACCAGCGTCCCCGGGAAGGGGAGACTTACGGCCTCTTCGAGGCCTCTCTGCCCCTCCTTCCTCCGGCCCAGGGCTTCCTGCCTCTCCCACCTGTAACGAGGCCGGGATGTCCTCCAAGGCCCTGAACCGGTTGGAGAGATCAATAAGAGGGTTTTGCTTTCCTCTGGCACTTGGTCTGGCGAGGGGGAAGATCTTACATTCCCTTGAGCTTTCTTCTTTTTCTTTTTCCTCAGTTTCTGTCGTTCTTCTAGCCACTCCCTCCCGCCCTCATCCACACTCTCCTGATGAGAGCGATCTGAGGAAGTGGCGTCTGCGTTTATCCTCCTGACCTCCTCATCCAGCTCGCTGTACTCAGGAGCCTCAGCTGCTAGGTGGGCAGGGACAGGGTTCATCCTAGATTCCTGAGGATTCCCGTGCTCCCTTTCCATCCTCCGCTTTTCCGTTCTTCTCAGCTGGGCAGATATTTTGGCCTTTGGCCCCCTCGGGCCCCTCCCCTCTGCCAGTACCCTCCCCAGCAGGGTCAGCCTCACGGCTAACCCCTTGCGCTGGGGCTGAGAACGTGTTGGAGAAGGACCAAGGACATCGGCTGAACGGGTGACCGAAGTCACCACACAGGTGGCAGCGAATCCGTGCACAAGATGCGGCAAGGTGGCCTATGTGTGTGTGACACAGCTTCGGCTGCCCCTGGTAGAAGGCAAAGATTCTGTCCTTTCCCAGGAAGGCCAAGGAAGGGATGTGGGAGACTGAGTGACCTGAACGTTTTAGTTTGACCATAAACGTCCAGGCCCCGGACCAAATGCCATACTCGTCCAGGTTATTTTTAGGCATCTCTATGACCTCGCCAAAGCGCCCGAGCCAGGTCATAATATCAATGCAGGAGAGTGACTCATTTCGGGTCATCACCGTCACCCTCTTGACCTCGCTTTGGCGGGTCATAGCCTGGACGACAAAGTCTTTCCATCCGGGCCTGTTCTTTACTAGCTCATAGTTCCCTCAGAAGAGCTCAAGCCCCTATGCGCGAACAAAGTTAATATGGAACTCGGGAGTCCCGTAGGCGTGGATCAGGGCAAACATGTAATTTGCCCTGAACCCCATCCCAAGGAGAAGCTCCACAACCCTAGATCTTGTTGGGCATGCATCCTTGAGACGGGCCACATTCCTACGGGTCTCCTGCCCAGCTGTCAGGAGGGACCAAACAGTTTCTGTTTAATGGAGAGTGGTCGTGCCTGCCAGACCAGTCTCCCGTTCCACCCCACCACCTACACCTTGCCTGTCGCCCACCTCCTCCACCACCCCTTGCCCCTCTATTTCCATACCTGGCTCCCCCGCACCTACCTCACTGGCCACATTCATATATTTATTTCCCCCCACTTCCCCCCTCTGCCTCATTGAGTGACGGCAGATGCATTCTTCCTTGAGGTATGGGTAAAAACACACCCCCATTAGGAGACTTGTCACCCTGCCCTCTGCCACTCTCAACTTCACTGAGGGTTTTTTCTCCTTCAGTGTCCTTTATTTCTTTTTGTGGAGGGCCTTCCACACAGTCCATTCTTTCTTTTTCTTCAACCCCTGTAATTTTAATTTTCCCTTCTTTGTTTATACTTCCGGCACCCCCTCCACTGCCACAGACTTCTAGGACAGTAACCGGAAGTGCACGAAGTGCTGAGGCGGGCGCTTCTGCCTCTTCACTCCAGCCGCTCCTTTCACCCAGGGAGCAGCTCTGGGTTCTCGGCTCCCCACGGACAACTTCCTCCCTGGCCAAGCCCACCTCACCACGGGCCTTCCCCGCACCGCTGCCGACTTGGTCCTTCCTTACAACAGCCGGGGATGTCAGCGCCACAGGTTTTGCTCTGCCCAGGGACCGACCATCATTTGCCGGTGAGTCCCTCCCGGCTCTGGGAATCACTTCTTCCACCCTGTCTGGCCTCTCGGCCGCTCCCTTACTGCCTCTTCTGCTACTACAAGCAGGGTCAGCACCGGGTGCCTTATTCTTTGGTTTAATCTCCCCACCCTCCTGCTCTGTGCACACAACAGTGCACGGGCTTGGTTGAGCAGCGGGGTTTGCACAGTGGCCTGGCTCCTCAGCTGAAGCCACCGGCAGGGGGCAATATAGAAGCATCGCCTCCCCGGCCGGTCCTGTGTTTCCCCCTTTGGTTCGGACCCTGACATCAGGTTCAAAGTCCTCCCCAAACGAGAAGCCCTGGAAGTCCTGGGCTGGCGACTCTATTTGACGGATGACCTCCATCAGCGACCCTCCTCGCCCGTTGTCCGCCAGCCTCCGGCCCTCCTCACCTGAATACCCCGTGGATCCAGTGCTTGGTGGCAGCACCACCTGTTCTGCCGGGATCCCGCTGTGCTGTGCGGTTGGGAGCAGGCCTTCCACCGGGGTCAGGATTGATATATTAGCTTCCTCTTCTTCCTCTGTCCCCGACCGTTTTCCTCCATAGGGACCTCTGGTCATTTCCTCGAACCGTGCCTCATTAATAAGTTTCTCCCTGAAAGGCCCACCGCCCTCCAGTAGTTCCTGGCGCGGCGTTCCAGCAAGCTAATCTCCTTTTTTAGTACCACAATCCAGGCAGTTATCACCGCTCTGCGTCCCCGGCTTGTGACATTAGCTTTGGCTTTCTGCCCCCTCAGCTCCTCCCGAAGCTCACGCAGGTTCTTCCCTGCCTCCTCATATCTGGAGAAGCAGCTCGCGATATGCGACCAAAACACCGTGAGTGGCTCCTCCGGCCTTTGCACCCCCCATATTTCTTGCCGCGGCTCCACTTTTTGGGCTTTGCTTCTTCTCTGGGCCTCGCGGCCCTGGCTTACCTTCTCCGGATTGGAGGTAGGTGACGGGGTTGCCTCCCTGGTCCCTTGTCCAGATCGCAAGCACCTCCCCGATGCGGCCGGCTGTTGTGTGCCGCAGGCCAGTTGCTGGTTTCCCCTGCCTCCCCCGACCTGGTCCAGGAAGCAGGGTCCTGGGGCTTCCTAGGCTGGCTCACCCTGGGACCTGGCTCTCTCCCTGGCAAGGAAGAGATAGATCCCCTGGCTCTCTGGTGTTGGGTGTGGTCCTCACTGCAGCTCACACATTTCCCTCCTCACTCCACCACTGCAGACGCAGAGTGATTATTATCTGCTAGATCTGTCCCGGTCACCTGTAAGTGAAATTATTATCTGTTAGATCTGCCCCGGTCACATGTAAGTGTTATTATTATTATCTGCCAGATCTGCTCCGGTCACATGTAAGTGTTATTATTACCTACTAGAAATCTTTTATTTTATATAAAAAATATAAAACATTCAAAATAGAACATAAAGAGCTTAGTTCAGTTATTTCTGACCTCCTCTTCATAATATTTAGAGATTATCTTGTGACTGGTATAGTGCCAAGGGACTGGCGCAGGGAAAATGTGGTGCCTAATTTCAAAAAGGGCTCTAGGTCTTCCCCGGGAAATTATAGACCAGTAAGCTTAACATCCATCGTGGGAAAAATGTTTGAGGGGCTATTGAGGGACTATATACAGGATTATGTGACAAATAATAGTATTATAAGTGACAGCCAGCACGGATTTACTAAGGACAGAAGTTGTCAAATCAACCTGATGTGTTTATATGAAGAGGTGAGCAGAAGCCTAGACAGGGGGGCCGCTGTGGATATAGTGATTATATGAGAGGTGAGGAGAAGCCTAGACAGAGGGGCCGCTGTGGATATAATGATTATATGAGAGGTGAGCAGAAGACTAGACAGAGGGGCCGCTGTGGATATAGTGTTTATATGAGAGGTGAGCAGAAGCCTAGACAAAGGGGCCGCTGTGGATATAGTGTTTTTGGGCTTTGCAAAGGCATTTGACACTGTCCCTCATAGACGCCTAATGGGTAAATTAAGGACTATAGGTTTAGAAAATATAGTTTGTAATTGGATTGAGAATTGGCTCAAGGACGTATCCAAAGAGTTGTGGTCAATGATTCCTACTCTGAATGGTCCCAGGTTATTAGTGGTGACCCCAGGGTTCAGTGCTGGGACCACTATTATTCAACTTATTTATTAATGAGATAGAGGATGGGATTAATAGCACTGTTTCTATTTTTTGCAGATGACACCAAGCTATGTAATATAGTTCAGTCTATGGAAGATGTTCGTGAATTGCAAGCTGATTTGGACACACTAAGTGTTTGGGCTTACACCTGGCAAATTAAGTTTAATGTAGATAAATGTAAAGTTCTGCATCTGGGTACCAACAATCTGCAGCATCATATGTCCTAGGGGGTGCTGCACTGGGGGATTCACTTTTTGAGAAGGATCTGGGAGTAATAATCTGCAGCATCATATGTCCTAGGGAGAGCTACACTGGAGGAGTCACTTGTTGAGAAGTAATAATCTGGGTGTAATAATCTGCAGCATCATATGTCCTCGGGGGAGCTACACTGGGGGAGTCACTTGTTGAGAAGGATCTGGGTGTACTTGTAAATCATAAACTAAATAACAGCACAATGTCAATCAGCTGCTTCAAAGGCCAGCAAGATATTGTCGTGTATTAAAAGAGGCATGGACTCGCGTGACAGGGATGTAATATTACCATTCAGATGAGCATTTATCACATCCGTGTGATGGATGTTAAAACAACGGCCGTCACTCGGACTCATGTATTTCAATGGGCGCATTCTCACGTCCGTTGTATTAACTCAGCGTGTGAAGGTTTCGTGAAAAAATAGGACATGTCCTATTTTACTATGTGTCATGCATCCCTCCATATACTCTAGTGTTTGGGGATCCGTGACAACACGTCCCGCACAGGTGCACCTTGGACGTGAGTGCAGTTTTTCACGTCCGAGGTTAGCTACATTCGTCTGAATGTAGCCTAAGTGTTGTTATTATTATCTGCTAGATCTGCCCTGGTCACATGCAAGTGTTATTATTATCTACTAGATCTGCCCCCGTCTCCTGTAAGTATTATTATTATATACTAGATCTGCCCTGGTCACCTGTAAGTGTTATTATTAATACTACTAGATCTGCCCCGATCTCGTGTAAGTGTTATTATTATCTACTAGATCTGCCCCTCTCACCTGAAAGTGTTATTTTTATCTGTTCGATCTGCCTCGGTCACCTGTAAGTGCAATTATTATCTGCTAGATCTGCCCCGGTCACCTGTAAGTGCTATTATTATCTGCTAGATCTGCCCTGGTCACCTGTAAGTGTTATTATTATCTACTAGATCTGCCCCGATCTCCTGTAAGTGGTATTATTATCTACTAGATCTGCCCCGGTCTCCTGTAAGTGTTATTATTAGCTACTAGATCGGCCCCAGTCACCTGGAAGTGTTATTATTATCTACTAGGTTTGCCTCAGCCATATGAAAGTGTTATTATTATCTGCTAGATCTACCCTGGTCACCTGTAAGTGGTATTATTATCTGCTAGATCTGCCCTGGTCACCTGTAAGTGTTATTATTATATACTAGATCTGCCCTGTTCACCTGTAAGTGTTATTATTATGTACTAGATCTGCCCCGGTCTCCTGTAAGTGTTATTATTATCTACTAGATCTGCCCTGGTCACGTATAAGTGTTATTATTATCTAATAGATCTGCCCCGATCTCCTGTAAGTGCTATTATTATCTGCTAGATCTGCCCTGGTCACCTGTAAGTGTTATTATTATATACTAGATCTGCCCCACTCACCTGTAAGTGTTATTATTATCTACTAGATTTGCCCCGGTCACCTGTAAGTGTTGTTATTATTATCTGCTAGATCTTCCCCGGTCACCAGTAAGTGCTATTATTATATACTAGATCTGCCCTGGTCACCTGTAAGTGTTATTATTATCTACTAGATTTGCCTTAGTCATCTGTAAGTGTTATTATTCTGGAGTAGAAGCTTATAGCAGAAACAACAGCTCAGCCACAAAGCTGTAAACCTCGCAGCCTCACAGAGCTATGCTACAGAGAGCTGAACCACTTGGCGTGTACAAATTGCCTATCCCCTGTTGTATCACTCACTGCAGAGTTCAACACTGCCTCTGAAATTGACATCAGCACAAAAAACTCTGTGTCGGGTGTTTCATGAAATGTTTTTTCCTGATTGCTGCTCACAAGCCTTTGATCACAATGCACAATTCCAAGTGTCAGCTGCAGTAATGTAGTGTCGACTGGAGAGATGAATCCTGCTCACTATCTGGCAGTCTGATGGAGGAATCTGGGTTTGGCAGCTGCCAGGAGAGCCTTACCTACCGGCAAATATAGTGCCTGCTGTAACATATGGTGGTAAAGAGGTAATGATGTGGGACTGTTTTTCAGGATTCGGACCCTTATTTCCAGTGAAGGGTGATGTTGACATTACTGCAGCACAGTGGCTCAGTGGTTAGCGCTATTGCCTTTCAGCGCTGGGGGTTCAAATCCAACATCCAACATCCGCATGGGTTTTGTATGTTCTCCCTGTGTTTGTGTGGGTTTCCTCACACACCCCAAAAACATACTGATACTGAATTTAGATTGCGAGCCCCAATGGGGACAGTAAGGCCTCATGCACACGACCGTGTCCGTAATCATGGCCCTCGATTGCGGGCTCGGACATCCGCAGACACCCACGGGCCGCATTTTCATGCCGGGCTCCCATACAAAGTATGGGAGCACAGCCCGTAAAATCAGAAAAGTAGGACATGCTCCATATTTCACGGCACGGACACCTAATCGTAGTGCTACGGTAAGGTGTCGGCGGCTGATAGAACTGGGTGGGACCATATTGCAGTACACAATTACGGAGTTTGATACGGTCATGTGCATGGGGCCTCAGTGAAGAGCTCTGTACAGCGCTACGGAACATGTTGGCGCTATATAAGTAACAGAAATAAATAAGTAAATAATACTCCATACAAAGGCGTTTTACACAATTGTAGCTTCTACCTTTGTGCAACAGTTTGGGGACTGTGCCTCTTTGTACAAAGCGAACTCCATAAAGACATGGGGTGAGGCATTTGATGCAAAGGAACTTTAGTGGCTGCCCAAAGCCCTGATCTCAACCCCATCCAACCCCTCTGGGATGAATTTGAACCCCGATTATGTGCCAGACCATCATCAGTTCCTGATCTCACAAATGGGCACAAATTTCAGACACCCCAAAGCGTGAGGGCGGTTATACCCGCAAAAGAAGCCAACTCCATATTAACCCCCTTACATTTTTTAACCGCTTCCCGACCGCCCACAGTAAATTCACGTCGGCGCTTGCTGGGCTCTGTGCAGCGCCAACGTGAATTCACGGTGGGTGTTACAAGCGCGATCCGGGTGTCTCAGAGTAGGGCTGCCACCCGGATCGAGCTGTTATCCCCTGCCTCTGGTCCTGGAGACATGATCGGGACCTAATTGGTTCAGGTCCCAAACATGTGATCGCAGGGAAAGTTTGTTGTAGCAACAAACTGGAAAGTTTGTTGCTACAACAAACTTTCCCGAGGACCGATTGCGGGTACTGCAGTCGGTTATAAGGCAAAAACCGGAGGCCATACAACATTCTGCCATGCACAGCAGCCTATGAGAACCAGCCGGAGGCCGGTCCTCATAAGCTTCCTGTCAGTGTGACTCTCAGCGTCACACTGACAGTTTATAATACGTTACACTACCTAGGTAGTGTAATGTATTATAGGAGCGATCAGTGCTGCAGGTCTTCAAGTAAAACAAGTAAAAAGTAAAAAAAAAGTAATAAAAATGTTTTATAAAAGTGTAAAAACAAGTTAAAAGTTACAAAAACAAAAAATGCTTTTTTTTCCTATAAGTCTTTTATTATAGGAAAAAAATGAAAATATAAAAAAAGTACACATATTTGGTATCACCGCGTTCATAACAACACAAACTATAAAACTATAATATTATTTTTCCCGCACGGGGAACACCGCAAAAAAAATAATTAAAAAACAATGTCAGAATCACTATTTTTTGGTCATCAACCCTCCCAAAATATAGAATAAAAAGTGATCAAAAAGTCGCATGTAGCCCAAAATAGTACCAATAAAACCTACAACCCGTCCCGCAAAAAACAAGCCCTTACACAGCTTTTTTGACTGAAAAATAAAAAAGTTACGGCTCTCAGAATACGGTGACACAAAAAATAATTTTTTTTATTGAAAAGTGATTTTATTGCGCAAACACCACAAAACATAAAAAAACGATATACACATGGTATCGCCGTAATCGTATTGACCCGCAGAATAAAGTAAAATGTCATTTATAGCACACGGTGAACACTGTATAAAAAAAAAAAAAAAACATTGTCAGAATTTGTTTTTTTGTCACTTTGCTTGCCTAAAAATCTAATAAAAAGTGATAAAAAAATCACAAGTTCCCTAAAATGGTACCAATGAAAAGTACAGATTGTTCCGCAAAAAATAAGCCCTCACACGGCTCCAGTGGAAAAAAAATTAAAAAGTTCTGGCTCTCAGAATATAGCCACAGAAATTGTGAAGTGTCCAAAAGCGGATAAGATCGGGCACCATTTATCAGTGCGACACCGGCCACATATCTACGGATTATTATTTATTTACCCCATTATTATAACCTCTTATTATGCCCCTGAAGTTCTCCGCATAGATTACATGTACCCCCACATTATAAACTGAAATATCAGCGAAACCCCAAACAGAACTACTACCAAGCAAAATCTGCGCTCCAAAAGCCAAATGGCACTCTCTCCCTTCTGAGCCCTGCAGCGTGCCCAAACACCAGCTTACGTCCACATATATGACATTTTATATCCGGGAGAACCCGCTCAACATTGTATGAGGTATTTGTCTTCAGTGGCACAAACTGGGCACAACATATTGTGCATTAAAATGACATATCAGTGGAAAATTTTAATTTTCACTTTGCACCATCCGCTGCGTATGAACGCCTTCGCGCACCACGACTTAATAGTATGTTGTGGTGCGGGGGGTTATATATGGAGCGGGCTCATACACTGCGCCCGCTCCATATTCTGCAGGTGTCAGCTGTGATTACAGCTGACACCCGGGACTAACAGACAGGAACAGCGATCGCGCTGTTACAGGAGCCTGTAATAATGATATTATACTGCAATACATTAGTATTGCAGTGTATTGTACTAGCGACCTAATGATCGCTCGTTCCAGTACCCTAAAGGGACTTTTGGGAGGTTTCCACTATTTTGGTACCTCAGGGGCTTTGCAAATGCGACATGACACCCGAAAACCAGTCCAGCTAAATTTGAGCTCCAAAAGCCAAATATTGTTACTTCCCTTCTGAGTCCTGCCGTGGGTCCAAACAGCAGTTTATTACCACATATGGCTTATTGCTGTAATCAGGACAAATTGCTTTACAAATTTTGGGGTGATTTTTCTCCTTTATTCATTGTAAAACATTTCTATGTTTTTTTCAGATTTTTATTTTCACAGCCTAATTCCACTAAATTCAGCAAAAAAACTGTGGGGTCAAAATGCTAACTATACCCCTAGAAAAATTCCTTGAGGGATGTAGTCTTCAAAGTGGTGTCACTTTTGGGGGGTTTCCACTGTTTTGGCCCCTCCAGGGCGTTGCAAATGCGACACGGCACTGAAAACTATTCCAGCAAAATCTGCGCTTCAAAATCCAAACGGCGCTCCTTCCATTCTGAGCTCTGCCGTGGGTCCAAACAGCAGTTTAGTACCACATATGGGGTATTTCCGTAATCGGGAGAAGTAGCTTTACAAGTTTTGGGGTGCTTTTTATTCTTTATTCCTTGCAAATATTATTTTTTTATATCTTTTCAGAAAAAAAGTAGATTTTCACTTTCACAGACAAACTCCAATAAATATAGCAAAAGACCTGTGGGGTCAAGATGCTAACTGTGCCCCTAGATAAATTCCTTGAGGTGTGTAGTTTCCAAAACCGTGTCACTTTTGGGGGATTGCCACTGTTTTGGCACCACCTCTTCAAACCTGACATGGTGCCTAAAATATATTCTAAAAAAAGGAGACCCCAAAATCCACTAAGTGCTTCTTTGCTTCTGAGGCCGGTGCTTCAGTCCATTACCGCACTAGGACCACATGTGGGATATTTCTAAAAACTGCAGAATCTGGGCAATAAATATTGAGCTACATTTCTCGAGTAAAACTTTCTCTGTTACAGAAAAAAATGTGTTAATAATGAATTTCAGCAAAAAAAATAAAATTTGTCAATTTCCCCTCTACTTTGCTTTATTTCCTGAAGCGCCTAAAGGGTTAATAAACTTTCAGAATGCTGTTTTTAATACTTTGAGGGGTGCAGTTTTTAATATGAGGTGATTTATGGGGTCTATCTAGTACATAAGGCCCTAAAAGCCACTTCAGAACTGAACTGGTCCCTGTAATAATAGCCTTTTGAAATTTTCTTGAAAATGTGAGAAATTGCTGCTAAAGTTCTAAGCCTTGTAATGTCCTACCTAGAAAAATAAAAATAATCTTCAAAAAACGATGCAAACATAAAGTAGACATATGGAATATGTGAAATAGTAACTATTGTGTGTGTGGTATTACGATCTGTTTTACAAGCAGATAAATTTAAAATGAGAAAAATCATAATTTTTGCAAATTTTCTTTACATTTTTGTGTTTTTCACAAATAAGCAATAAATTTATTGACCAAATTTTTCCACTATCATAAAGTACAAGATGTCACGAGAAAACAGTCCCAGAATCGCTTGGATAGGCATAAGCATTCCAGAGTTATTACCAAATAAATTGACACGTCAGATTTGAAAAAAAATGGGGCTGGTCCTGAAGGCCAAAATGAGGTCGGTCCTGAAAGGGTTAAATGAGATGTCCGACAAGCTCATATAGGTGTGATGGACAGGGGTGCACATACTTTTGGTCAGATTCTGTACTTTGCTTTATCCGTTATGTCATTGTCAATCTCCAACAAGCAATTATTCCATTCTATGAAAGAAGATTGCCGTCATTATCATCAACATTTATAACACAATTTTTTCTATTCAAGTCCGTAATCAAAGCGCCTCCTAGAACAGAGGAGAAAATTGCTCAGCAGAGGCAACCAGATGCCATAAAGGAAATCAATTAATATTTAGAATTCAATATTGTTTCTAATAGATCATTAAACGCTCCAAAATCAAGAGCTGGGAGAATAGCAGTAGTTATCCCATTAGATGAAGATTGCTTCACACGGGGGAGAATATGGAAATGAGTCCGTTATCAAGAAGCAAGAGGCGCAGACAGCCACAATGTATACATTAGAATTAGACATTTGATGGAGGAAGCCCTTTCTTAAAGGGGAACTCCATCTACATTTAACTTCTGAAATGTCAACATTGATGGACACCACTGGTTTCTCTGAGCTCCACCAATGAGGTTTGGGCTCTCTACCTTCTGACACATTCCTGTAACACATTGAGGTAGAGTTGTCCTTTACAGCGGTTTTGTCACACCCAAGTATCCTGGATCCAATGGGACAGTCTCAGATATCACACGCGGTTGTTTGTGTAACTTTCTCTTGGTGAACCTTCTGCATAAGTGATGTCAGCGAGACACTAGTAGCTTTACCGACTGCTGCCATCAGACGGCGTCGCAACTCTCCTGCTCAGTGTGCCAATGAGGACACGAACGGTAGCTTCTATATGTTGGCAGACTAAAGGCACTCTCTGGGCACTGTATGGCACTGTGTGAGCACACTTTGGTTCTATTTGGACACACATTGGCGATCAATTGGCATTGGCATTATGGCAGTATACGGGATGTATGGCACTCATTTTTCTCTGTATGCGTTCCAATTTATTCCAAAAATATTAGCTGGGGTTCAGGTCCAAGCTTTGTGCAGCCACTCGAGTTCTTCAACACCAAACTCCTCACCCCATGATTTAAGGAGCTCACTGTGTTGACTATGGCATAGTCATGCTGGAACAGGAAGGGGTTGGACACCAACATGTCTCTGTATGCTGTAGATTTAAGTCTGCCCTGGAAATACATGAAAATCAGCCTCGTACCATTACCCCTCCTTCACTACATGTTACAGTAGTCGCTATGCATTCCGGTAAGTGGTGTTCTCATGGCATACGCCAAACCCAGATTCCTCTATCAGACTGCCATATAGTAAGCCGTACTTCACCAATTTAGCGAACACGCTGCTCCAGAGTCAAGTGATGGCGTGCTTCACACCACTCCAGCCACCACTTGGCATTGTGCAGGGTGAAATTAGGCTTGTGTGCAGCGACCATAGAAATCCATTTCATGAAGTGCCGGACTCAAAGTTCTGGTGCTGATATAAATTCCAGAGTCAGTGTGGATGTCTGTAGTGAGTGATACAACAAAGAATAGGCAATTATAAAACATCCTGCACTTCAGCATCTGGCAGCCCCGCTCTGTGAGATATGTGGTCTACCGCTGCATGGCTGAGCTGTTACTACTAGATGCTTCAACTTTACAATAATAACACTTACAAGTGACCAGGTGCAGATCTAGCGAATAATAATAACACTTACAAGTGACCAGGGGCAGACATAGCGGATAATAATAACACTTACAAGTGACCAGGGGCAGATCTAGCAAATAATAATAACACTTACTGGTGACTAGGGCAGATCTAACAGATAATAATTATACTTAAAGGTGATCAGGGCAAATCTAGCAGATGATAATAACACTTACAGGTGACCGGGGCAGATCTAGCAGATAATAATAACACTTACAAGTGACCAGGAGCAGATCTAGCAGATAATAATAACACTTACAGGTGACCAGGGCAGATCTAGCAGATAATAATAATACTTACAGGTGACCAGGGCAGATCTAGCAGATGATAATAACACTTACAGGTGACCGGGGCAGATCTAGCAAATAATAATAATACTTACAGGTGACCAGGCCAGATCTAGCAGATATTAATAACACTTACAGGTGACTGGGGTAGATGTAGCAGATAATAACAGTTACAGGAGACCGGGGCAGATCTAGCAGATAATAATAACACAGGTGACCGTGGCAGATCTAGCAGATAATAACACTTACTGGTGACCGGGCTTTTACGTCTATGGCCACGGCCCGTAGTTCTAAGTTACCATCCGACGGCCGCGGCCATGGACACGTGAGTTTTCTGCGCCGTCTCCCTCCTGTGAGACGCCGGCACTCACTTCCTGGATCTGAGACTGTTTCCCGCAGGGCGCACACGCCCGCGCGTGCACGGCCTTAAAGGGCCAGTGCGCGCACAATTGCAGGAGGTCTGCAATCAGTCCAGAATTCTGCTGAACTATAAAAAGGGCTCTACCCTCTTGATCTTTGCCTGAGCTTTGTTGTGTACCTAAAGTTTGTCTTGCAAATGGTCTCCTAGTGTTTTCCAGTTCCCAGTGTTACCCGTTCCTGCTGCCTGTACCCTGTATCCTGTGCTACCGCGCCTCTGTTCCATCTAGATTTGAAGTCAAGTTGTGTCTTTCGCTGCATCTACTGTGTCACACCCCGCCGGGTGTTCGTCTATTGCCGGAGCCTTATCTTCAGCCGAATCACCGCTACTGTCTGCATGACCTCAGGTACCCTTTCTGGACTATAGACTCTGTACTGTACCTGTTTGGCCAGCTGCTATCCCGCTACGCGGTACGGCCCAGTGGCTCCACACCCCACGCAGTGACATGGGCCAGATCTAGCAGATAATAATAACACAGGTGACTGGGGTAGATGTAGCAGATAATAACAGTTACAGGAGACCGGGGCAGATCTAGCAGATAATAATAACAGAGGTGACCGGGGCAGATGTAGCAGATAATAACAGCACATACAGGTGACTGGGGGATCTAGCAGATAATAATAGCACTTACAGGTGACTGTGGCAGATCTAGAAGATAATAATAACACTCACAGGTGACCGGGGTAGATATAGCCGATAATAATAACACTTACAGGTGACCGGGACAGATCTAGCAGATAATAACACTTACAGGTGACCGGGGAAGATCTAGCAGATAATATTAACACTTACAGGTAATTGGGCAGATCTAGCAGATAATAATGACACATACCGGTGACCGGGGCAGATCTAGCAGATAATAATAACACTTACAGATGACCAGGGCAGATCTAGCAGATAATAATGACACTTACCGGTGACTGGGGCAGTTCTAGTAGATCAGAATTGTCAACATCTGACTTGTAATAAGGGGTGTCTATATATTTTTTACTAAATAGTGTACATAGAGGGCCTGTGTCATATGAGTTTACACAACACTTCTGATTTGGCTGTACAGTTTCACAATTTTCCACATACTTAAAATTGTTTCACTTTTTTGATTTTGCTGCAAATTTTGAACCCGTTGAAACGTACTTCTTACCCCTAGTGATGAGCGACTATAATGCATTAATGATACAAAGATTTTATCCTATGATATAAATCAATTCCTATGTTCTAGAAGGAGGGCATGTCATGCAGAGCCTGAAGCTGCGGTAATAACATCACCTGGTAGAACCTTCTCAGTGATTAATGACCCTGGCACTAATGTTCCCTGGATACGGAAATACACACAGGTGCAGAGCTGAGTGGACGCCCCAAATATTTGCCCCAATTTACGTCAGCTCTTGAATCTAAGATCGCTTCCTCACCTGATCACAACTATCATCTTGTTTCTCCATTTTAGTTTCCTTACTTTGGCTACTTTTTTACCATTTATATAAGAACAGCTTCAGTCTTTACATCACACACCTCGGTACCGGGTCCCGTGGCCTCCACAGGTATCTGCACCCAGGTGTCTCTCCAGATTGTTTTTGTTACCTGTGCTCAACCAATTCGCCATTCTATCAACTTCACAATCTAATCGACTATCTTCAAAGATCTCACAACTTGTTTATTACCTCTCTCCTGTTCACTGATCAGCCAATCATAAGGATTTGTATAATATAACACTTCTCATTACCATAGTCATGTGCAAAAGTTTGGGGAACCCAAGTTCTTAGTGAAAATAAGGTAACCCAAAATCTGCAGGAGACCATAACTGCATGTATTCCTGTTTTTACAGTTGGATCACACGGAAAGGAGCCGAAACTTTTGCACATGCCATATATTATGTAAGCCGAGCAATAAGTCCCTTTGCTTACAGATAGTATTGCCTCCCCGTAAATGAGAAATATACAGATAGTACTGCCACCCTGCCTCAGCCTGTAGATGCTGTAGGTATAGATAGTACTGCCTCCCTGTCTCTCCATGTATATAATGTAGGTACAAATAGTACTGCCTCCCTGTGTCTCCCTGTATATAATGTAGGTACAGATAGTACTGCCTCCCTGTGTCTCCCTGTATATAATGTAGGTACAGATAGTACTGCCTCCCTGTCTCTCCATGTATATAATGTAGGTACAGATAGTACTGCCTCCCTGTCTCTCCCTGTATATAATGTAGGTACAGATAGTACTGCCTCCCTGTGTCTCCCTGTATATAATGTAGGTACAGATAGTACTGCCTCCCTGTCTCTACATGTATATAATGTAGGCACAGATAGTACTGCCTCCCTGTCTCTCCCTGTATATAATGTAGGTACAGATAGTACTGCCTCCCTGTGTCTCCCTGTATATAATGTAGGTACAGATAGTACTGCCTTCCTGTCTCTCCCTGTATATGATGTAGGTGCAGATAGTACTGCCTCCCTGTGTCTCCCTGTATATAATGTAGGTACAGATAGTACTGCCTCCCTGTCTCTCCATGTATATAATGTAGGTATAGATAGTACTGCCTCCCTGTCTCTCCCTGTATATAATGTAGGTACAGATAGTACTGCCTCCCTGTGTCTCCCTGTATATAATGTAGGTACAGATAGTACTGCCTCCCTGTCTCTACATGTATATAATGTAGGCACAGATAGTACTGCCTCCCTGTCTCTCCCTGTATATAATGTAGGTACAGATAGTACTGCCTCCCTGTGTCTCCCTGTATATAATGTAGGTACAGATAGTACTGCCTTCCTGTCTCTCCCTGTATATGATGTAGGTGCAGATAGTACTGCCTCCCTGTGTCTCCCTGTATATAATGTAGGTACAGATAGTACTGCCTCCCTGTCTCTCCATGTATATAATGTAGGCACAGATAGTACTGCCTCCCTGCCTCTCCCTGTATATAATGTAGGTACAGATAGTACTGCCTCCCTGTCTTTCCCTGTATATAATTTAGGTACAGATAGTACTGCCTTCCTGTCTCTTCCTGTATATAATGTAGGTACAGATAGTACTGCCTTTCTGTCTCTCCCTGTAAATGATGCATCAGTGTGAGAAAAAAATATATATAAATATATGTGAAAAATATTTATATATTTTTTTTTCTCACACTGATTCAATATTGTGTGGTAGAGCCTTGTGGTACCATTGGCCAGGAAGCAGCAGCAACTTCATCAATTGCATGCCTTCAAACAGTGTTGTGCCTGGATTCTGCACAACTTTCCCAGGTGAGGATATTTCCTACATCTGGTTTACCCATTCACCTTTGTTTTGGGATTCTTCACCATGAGGCGCTTTTCTTTTTGATTTATTTCAGATATCAAGTTTGTAAATGATGTAGGTACAGATAGTACTGCCTCCATGTCTCTCCCTGTTAATGCTGTAGGTACAGATAGTACTGCCTCCATGTCTCTCCCTGTTAATGCTGTCGGTACATAAAATGCTGTTGCCCCTGTTGCTTTTTCACACTGCAAGAAAAAGCAAAGTAATTTACAGTTGTTGCATCTTACAAGCTTAGTTTACCTGTGTCTGCTGAGCTGAGTCACGCCAAATCCCACTCGGGTCTTACACATTTGACAATCTCAGTTCCCTTTCATTTGTCCATCTCAATTTTGCGGCTTTCGACAATCTTAGTCCTTCGTCATTGTAAAAATCATGTAACATTTAATACACTCAGCTCTGCTATATCAGTATATTTTTACTTTCTGTTGTCCTTTAGTAACACATCCACTGTCTCACCACTGACAACACTGCTGCATCTGTGGCTGTAAATCGTGGGGTCCTGGGCTCAAGAGCTAACTGATGAGCAGTAATGCCAATAGTGCGGCTAGTGAGTTGTATGAACATATCATTACCAGTCGATAAGTCGCTTTACTCCTCTGCAAAGTTGCTCCCTAAAAGAACTAATGCCTTGAAGATCCCGGCCTGACCTCCCGCGCAGATGTAGTCCCGTTACTGAATGATTGTACCTTGATGTGACTTCACCCCATGTTCTGCTGCCTCTATGACAAAGCAATGTTCACGCTGCACAGCCCCGTACACGCCAAATGGAAATCCTCATAATGAAAACATTCAATTCATTTAAAAAAAAATATTTCAAGTCTCTTCCTATTGAGAGGGAAAAACTAAGCGGAGTGCCACAGCGCGAATCTTCATCAGCGGTAATTAATATTTCATACAGAGCGTCATATTACAGCAGAGAGGCTCGTTGCATTATCATCTCGTAATTTAAATATTTAGCATGAACCAGAAAACTTTGACTATTTCTATTTAGAAAGTGGAGATGTTACAATAAAGACGAACGTGGGACGTCAGGGGAAAGTAGAAAACCTCAATAACTCGCGACGTACTGGTGCTGAAGGAAGTATCTACATTCAGCCCAGTCTACTATGTGACACCCATTATCTTAGTCTACTATGTCCTCCATGCAGAACTAGTGTACATGTGACACCCATCATACCAGTCTACTGTGTCCTCCAGGCAGAACTAGTGTACATATGACACCCATCATACCAGTCTACTGTGTCCTCCAGGCAGAACTAGTGTACATGTGACACCCATCATCCCAGTCTACTGCATCCCCCAGGCAGAACTAGCGTACATGTGTCACCCATCATCCCAGTCTACTATCTCCTCCAGGCAGAACTAGTGTACATGTGACACCCATCATCCCAGTCTACCGCGTCCCCCAGGCAAAACTAACGTACATGCAACACCCATCATCCCAGTCTACTGCGTCCCCCAGGCAGAACTAGTGTACATTTGACACCCATTATCCTAGTCTACTATGTCCTCCAGGCAGAACTAGTGTACATGTGACACCTATCATCCCAGTCTACTGCATCCCCCAGGCAGAACTAGCGTACATGTGACACCCATCACCCCAGTCTACTGTGTCCTCCAGGCAGAAGTAGTGTACATGTGACACCCATCATCCCAGTCTACTGTATCCTCCAGGCAGAACTAGTGTACATGTGACACCCATCATTCCAGTCTACTGCATCCCCCAGGCAGAACTAGCGTACACATGTCATCCCATCATCCCAGTCTACTGTGTCCTCCAGGCAGAACTAGGGTACATGTGACACCCATCATCCCAGTCTACTATCTCCTGCAGGCAGAACTACTGTACATGCGACATCCATCATCCCAGTCTACTGTGTAATCCAGGAAGAACTAGTGTACATGTGACACCCATCATCCCAGTCTACCTCCAGGCAGAACTAGTGTAAGTGTGACACCCATCATTCCAGTCTACTGATTAATCCAGGCAGAACTAGTGTACATGCGACACCGATCATCCCAGTCTACTGTGTCCTCCAGGCAGAACTAGTGTACATGCAACACCCATCATACCAGTCTACTGTGTCCTCCAGGCATAACTACTGTACATGTGACTCCCATCATACCAGCCTACTGTGTCCTCCAGGCAGAACTAGTCTACATGTGACACCCATCATCCCAGTCTACTGTGTCCTCCAGGCAGAAGTAGTGTACATGTGACACCCATCATCCCAGTCTACTGCGTCCCCCAGGCAGAACTAGCATACATGTGTCACCCATCATCCCAGTATACTGTGTCCTCCAGGCAGAACTAGTGTACATGTGACACCCATCATCCCAGTGTACTATCTCCTCTAGGCATAACTAGTGTACATGTGACACCCAACATCCCAGTCTACCGCGTCCCCCAGGCAGAATTAACGTACATGCAACACCCATCATCCCAGTCTACTGCGTCCCCCAGGCAGAACTAGTGTACATGTGACACCCATTATCCTAGTCTACTATGTCCTCCAGGCAGAACTAGTTTACATGTGACTCCCATAATCCCAGTCTACAGTGTCCTCCTGGCAGAACTAGTGTACATGTGACTCCCATCATCCCAATCGACTGTGTCCTCCAGGCAGAACTACTGTACATGCGACATCCATCATCCCAGTCTACTGTGTAATCCAGGAAGAACTAGTGTACATGCGACACCCATCATCCCAGTCTACTGTGTCCTCCAGGCAGAACTAGTGTAAGTGTGACACCCATCATCCCAGTCTACTGATTAATCCAGGCAGAACTAGTGTACATGTGACACCCATCATCCCAGTCTACTGTGTCCTCCAGGCAGAACTAGTGTACATGCAACACCCATCATACCAGCCTACTGTGTCCTCCAGGCAGAACTAGTCTACATGTGACACCCATCATCCCAGTCTACTGTGCCCTCCAGGCAGAACTAGTCTACATGTGACACCCATCATCAGTGTTGGACTGGAGTACCTTGGTCTCAACCACTCTCAATTGTGTAGTTAACCAAAGACCAATTTTACCACTACATATTGACCATATAGTGGAAGCCACTAATCCTACACAAGCGCTCTGCAGACCATATAACTTAAAGGAGTTTTCCCATCCTAGACATTTATGGTATATCCACAGGAAATGCAAAAATGTCTGAAAGATGCGGGTCCCAGCTTGGGACCTGCACCTAAATCAAGAACTGGTCGTATAATCCAGGTGGAGACCAGTGGAGAGAGGGTCACACGTGCACGCAGCTCAGTCCATTCTGTTCAATGGGAGTTACGGAAACATCCGAGCAAGAGCTGCCTGGCTGTTTCTATAACAACCATACAGTGAAATCCAGTGACTCACAATGACGTCTTCTGAGATTCGAGTCTGTAAAGGATCTGCCAGGCACAGCTTCGGGGTTAACGCCTATAGATAATCAGTCTGCACCTGCTTCTATGTCTGTGAGACTGACTCCATCTTCCACCACTCAGGGTGGCAGGCTTAGGAGTGGGAGAACCTATCACAGCCTGGCCAGACAGAGCTAGCTCCCGCCCTCTGTCTATTTATACCTGCCTTTCCTGTTCCTCCTTTGCTTGTGATTCTTTTCGTTTGGTTTCCTGGCCCTGCTGCAGCGTCTTGTACTATTGTCCTTGCTTCATATTGACCCCGGCTTGCTGACTACTCTCCTGCTCTGCGTTTGGTACCTCGTACACTCCTGGTTTGACTCGGCTTGTTTACTTCTCTTGTTGCTCACGGTGTTGCCGTGGGCAACTGCCCCTTTTCTCCCCCTAGCCCTGTGTACCCTTGTCTGTTTGTCTGTCGTGCACTTATTGAGCGTAGGGACTGTCGCCCAGTTGTACCCCGTCGCCTAGGGCGGGTCATTGCAAGTAGGCAGGGACTGAGTGGCGGGTAGATTAGGGCTCACTTGTCTGTCTCCCCACCCCCCGTCATTACATAATCGCAAGCCCATACCTAGTCTACCCTGGTCCCTGACACTACTATGGACCCCCTTGAGACCCTGGCTCAGCAAATGCAGGGCCTCTCCCTACAGGTCCAAGCCCTGGCTCAGAGGGACGACCTGCATGATGCTACCCTGGTAGTGCCCCCCACCTCACCTCTTGAACCCCACCTCAAGTTGCCTGACCGGTTCTCAGGGGACCGGAAGACTTTTTTCTCCTTTCGGGAGAGTTGTAGGCTCTATTTTCACTTAAAGCCCCACTCCTCAGGTTCTGAGAGCCAGCGGGTGGGTATAATTATGTCCCGGCTCCAGGAAGGGCCCCAAGAATGGGCTTTCTCCTTGGCTCCTGACGCCCCTGAACTTTCCTCCATTGATCTTTTCTTTTGTGCTCTCGGACTCATCTATGACGAGCCTGACAAGATTGCTTTTGCCGAGAGTCAGCTGGTGGCCTTACGTCAGGGTAAGAGACCTGTTGAGGAGTATTGCTCTGACTTTAGGAAGTGGTGCGTAGCTTCTCGGTGGAATGACCCTGCCTTAAGGTGCCAGTTTAGGTTGGGTCTGTCGAACGCCCTGAAAGACCTGCTAGTTAGCTATCCCTCTTCTGACTCCCTAGACCAGGTTATGGCTTTAGCGGTATGACTTGACCGACATCTCAGGGAACGACAACGTGAACGTTTATGTGTTTTCTCCTCTGACTCCCCCATGATGCCTCCCGAGGTTCCGTTGCTTCGTTCCTCCCCGGAAGACTCGGAGGTACATATGCAACTCGGGGCCTCCGTGTCCCCCCAACAACGTAGAGATTTCCGCAGGAAGAATGGTCTCTGCTTCTATTGTGGGGATGACAAGCATCAAGTGAACACCTGTCCTAAGCGTAACAATGCAGTCGGAGAACTTCCGCGCCTAAGTGATCATCGGGAAGGTCACTTGGGCGCACAGGTATTTCCCGTAAATATGAAACGTAATAAAATCTTGCTTCCCTTTCAGGTCTCTTTTGGTGGTAGGTCTGCTGCCGGCAGTGCCTTCGTGGATTCAGGGTCTTCTGCTAATATTATGTCTGTGGAATTTGCTATGTCTCTAGCTATGCCATTGATTGATTTGCCTAAACCTGTCCCGGTAGTGGGTATCGACTCCACTCCTCTTGCTAATGGTTATTTTACACAGCATACCCCTGTTTTTGAACTCCTTGTTGGCTCCATGCATTTGGAGCAGTGCTCTGTACTGTTGATGCAGGGATTATCGTCCGATTTGGTTTTAGGCCTTCCCTGGTTGCAGTTGCATAATCCCACGTTTGACTGAAATACTGGGGATCTTACCAAATGGGGTAATGAATGCATGATGTCATGTTTTTCTGTTAATTCTATTTCTCCCCCTGAGGAGGTGAACACGCTACCTGAGTTTGTTCAGGACTTCGCTGATGTTTTCTCTAAAGAGGCCTCCGAAGTGTTACCTCCTCATAGAGAATTCGACTGCGCAATTGATTTGGTACCAGGAGCTAAGCTCCCTAAGGGTAGGGCTGGGTCTAAAAATATTAAGGCTGATGCCCTGTCGCGTAGCTTCATGGCCAGCCCTCCTTTGGAGGAAGATCCTGCTTGTGTTTTGACTCCAGGTATAATCATTTCCTCTATTGACTCTGATTTAGTCTCTGAAATTGCGGCTGATCAAGGTTCAGCTCCCGGGAGCCTTCCTGAGAACAAGCTGTTTGTTCCCCTGCAATTCCGGCTAAGGGTACTTAGGGAAAATCATGACTCTGCACTATCTGGCCATCCAGGCATACTGGGTACCAAGTACCTCATTGCCAGAAATTATTGGTGGCCTGGGTTGCCCAAAGACGTTAAGGCCTACTTCGCCGCTTGTGAAGTTTGTGCTAGGTCCAAGATTTCCAGGTCCCGACCAGCGGGCTTACTATGTTCTTTGCCCATTCCCCAGAGACCTTGGACCCATATCTCCATGGATTTTATCACCGATTTGCCTCCATCTCAAGGCAAGTCGGTGGTGTGGGTTGTAGTAGATCGCTTCAGTAAGATGTGCCACTTTGTGCCCCTCAAGGAACTACCCAATGCCAAGACGTTAGCTACCTTGTTTGTCAAACACATCCTGCGTCTCCATGGGGTCCCTGTCAATATTGTTTCTGATAGAGGGGTACAATTTGTTTCTTTGTTTTGGAGAGCCTTCTGTAAAAAGTTGGAGATTGATCTGTCCTTCTCCTCTGCCTTCCATCCTGGAGCTAATGGCCAAACTGAGAGGACTAATCAGTCTCTAGAACAATATTTAAGGTGTTTTATCTCTGACTGTCAATATGATTGGGTCTCATTCATTCCCCTCGCCGAATTTTCCCTTAATAACCGGGTCAGTAACTCGTCAGGGGTCTCCCCCTTTTTCTGTAATTTTGGGTTTAATCCACTGTTCTCCTCCGTTTCACCTGGTAGTTCCAACAATCCCGAGGTAGAGGTCGTTCATCGAGAACTGTGCACAGTCTGGGCTCAGGTTCAGAAGAACCTAGAGGCGTCCCAGAGCATACAAAAAACTCAGGCAGATAGAAAACGTTCTGCTAACCCCTTGTTTATGGTCGGGGATCTGGTGTGGCTATCGTCTAAAAATTTGCGCCTTAAGGTCCCGTCCAAGAAATTTGCTCCCCGGTTTATAGGGCCATACAAGGTCATTGAAGTCCTCAATCCTGTCTCCTTCCGACTGGAGTTGCCCCCATCTTTTCGAGCACACAACGTGTTCCATGCCTCCCTCCTTAAACGCTGCTCCCCATCCTTGGCTCCCTCGAGGAAACCTCCGGTCCCTGTTCTCACTCCTGAGGGGGCAGAATTCGAGGTGGCCAAGATTGTGGACAGCAAGATGGTCCAAGGCTCCCTCCAGTACCTAGTCCATTGGAGAGGATACGGGCCTGAGGAGAGGACTTGGACTTGGGTACCCGCTCGGGATGTTCACGCTGGGATATTGGTCAGGAGGTTTCACCTTCGTTTCCCCAGTAAACCAGGTCCACTTAGAAAGGCCCCTCATAAAAGGGGGGGGGGTACTGTAAAGGATCTGCCAGGCACAGCTTTGGGGTTAACGCCCATAAATAATCAGTGTGCACCTGCTTCTATGTCTGTGAGACTGACTGCACCTTTCACCACTCAGGGTGGCAGGCTTAGGAGTGGGAGAGCCTATCAGAGCCTGGCCAGATGGCGCTAGCTCCCGCCCTCTGTCTATTTATACCTGCCTTTACTGTTCCTCCTTGCTTGTGATTCTTCTCTGTTGGTTTCCTGCTGCAGCTTCTTGTACTATTGTCCTTGCTTCATATTGACCCCGGCTTGCTGACTACTCTCCTGCACTGCGTTTGGCACCTCGTACACTCCTGGTTTGACTCGGCTTGTTTACTTCTCTTGTTGCTCACGGTGTTGCCGTGGGCAACTGCCCCTTTTCTCCCCCTAGCACTGTGTACCCTTGTCTGTTTGTCTGTCGTGCACTTATTGAGCGTAGGGACTGTCGCCCAGTTGTACCCCGCATATAATGTATATAAGTGTCCTGCATATAATGTATATAAGTGTCCTGCATATAATGTATATAATGTATATAAGTGTCCTGCATATAATGTATATAAGTGTCCCGCATATAATGTATAGAAGTGTCCTGCATATAATGTATATAAGTGTCCCGCATATAATGTATATAAGTGTCACGCATGTAATGTATATAAGTGTCCTGCATATAATGTATATAAGTGTCCTGCATATAATGTATATAAGTGTCCTGCATATAATGTATATAAGTGTCCTGCATATAATGTATATAAGTGTCCCGCATATAATGTATATAAGTGTCCCGCATATAATGTATAGAAGTGTCCTGCATATAATGTATATAAGTGTCCCGCATATAATGTATATAAGTGTCCCGCATATAATGTATATAAGTGTCCCGCATATAATGTATAGAAGTGTCCTGCATATAATGTATATAAGTGTCCTGCATATAATGTATATAAGTGTCCTGCATATAATGTATATAAGTGTCCTGCATATAATGTATATAAGTGTCCTGCATATAATGTATATAAGTGTCCTGCATATAATGTATATAAGTGTCCCGCATATAATGTATATAAGTGTCCCGCATATAATGTATAGAAGTGTCCCGCATATAATGTATATAAGTGTCCTGCATATAATGTATAGAAGTGTCCCGCATATAATGTATAGAAGTGTCCCGCATATAATGTATAGAAGTGTCCAGCATATAATGTATATAAGTGTCCCGCATATAATGTATATAAGTGTCCCGCATATAATGTATAGAAGTGTCCCGCATATAATGTATATAAGTGTCCCACATATAATGTATATAAGTGTCCCGCATATAATGTATATAAGTGCCCCGTATATAAGGTATATAAGTGTCCTGCATATAATGTATATAAGTGTCCCGCATATAATGTATATAAGTGTCCCGCATATAATGTATATAAGTGCCCCTCATATAATGTATATAAGTGTCCCGCATATAATGTATATAAGTGTCCGGCATATAATGTATATAAGTGTCCTGCATATAATGTATATAAGTGTCCCGCATATAATGTATATAAGTGCCCCTCATATAATGTATATAAGTGTCCCGCATATAATGTATAGAAGTGTCCGGCATATAATGTATATAAGTGTCCTGCATATAATGTATATAAGTGTCCCGCATATAATGTATATAAGTGCCCCTCATATAATGTATATAAGTGTCCCGCATATAATGTATAGAAGTGGCCCGCATATAATGTATATAAGTGTCCCGCATATAATGTATATAAGTGTCCCGCATATAATGTATATAAGTGTCCCGCATATAATGTATATAAGTGTCCTGCATATAATGTATATAAGTGTCCTGCATGTAATGTATATAAGTGTCCCTCATATAATGTATATAAGTGTCCTGCATATAATGTATATAAGTGTCCTGCATATAATGTATATAAGTGTCCTGCATATAATGTATATAAGTGTCCCGCATATAATGTATATAAGTGTCCCGCATATAATGTATAGAAGTGTCCCGCATATAATGTATATAAGTGTCCTGCATATAATGTATAGAAGTGTCCCGCATATAATGTATAGAAGTGTCCCGCATATAATGTATATAAGTGTCCAGCATATAATGTATATAAGTGTCCCGCATATAATGTATATAAGTGTCCCGCATATAATGTATATAAGTGTCCCGCATATAATGTATATAAGTGTCCCGCATATAATGTATATAAGTGCCCCGCATATAAGGTATATAAGTGTCCTGCATATAATGTATATAAGTGTCCCGCATATAATGTATATAAGTGTCCCGCATATAATGTATATAAGTGCCCCTCATATAATGTATATAAGTGCCCCTCATATAATGTATATAAGTGTCCTGCATATAATGTATATAAGTGTCCCGCATATAATGTATATGTGTCCTGCATATAATGTATATAAGTGTCCTGCATATAATGTATATAAGTGTCCCGCATATAATGTATAGAAGTGTCCCGCATATAATGTATATAAGTGTCCTGCATATAATGTATAGAAGTGTCCCGCATATAATGTATAGAAGTGTCCCGCATATAATGTATATAAGTGTCCAGCATATAATGTATATAAGTGTCCCGCATATAATGTATATAAGTGTCCCGCATATAATGTATATAAGTGTCCCGCATATAATGTATATAAGTGTCCCGCATATAATGTATATAAGTGTCCCGCATATAATGTATATAAGTGCCCCGCATATAAGGTATATAAGTGTCCCGCATATAATGTATATAAGTGTCCCGCATATAATGTATATAAGTGTCCCGCATATAATGTATATAAGTGCCCCTCATATAATGTATATAAGTGCCCCTCATATAATGTATATAAGTGTCCTGCATATAATGTATATAAGTGTCCCGCATATAATGTATATAAGTGTCCTGCATATAATGTATATAAGTGTCCCGCATATAATGTATATAAGTGTCCCGCATATAATGTATATAAGTGTCCCGCATATAATGTATATAAGTGTCCCGCATATAATGTATATAAGTGTCCCGCATATAATGTATATAAGTGCCCCGCATATAAGGTATATAAGTGTCCTGCATATAATGTATATAAGTGTCCCGCATATAATGTATATAAGTGTCCCGCATATAATGTATATAAGTGCCCCTCATATAATGTATATAAGTGCCCCTCATATAATGTATATAAGTGTCCTGCATATAATGTATATAAGTGTCCCGCATATAATGTATATAAGTGTCCTGCATATAATGTATATAAGTGTCCTGCATATAATGTATATAAGTGTCCCGCATATAATGTATATAAGTGTCCCGCATATAATGTATATAAGTGTCCTGCATATAATGTATATAAGTGTCCCGCATATAATGTATATAAGTGTCCCGCATATAATGTATATAAGTGTCCCGCATATAATGTATATGTGTCCCGCATATAATGTATATATGTGTCCCGCATATAATGTATATAAGTGTCCTGCATATAATGTATATAAGTGTCCCGCATATAATGTATATAAGTGTCCTGCATATAATGTATATAAGTGTCCCGCATATAATGTATATAAGTGTCCTGCATATAATGTATATAAGTGTCCTGCATATAATGTATATAAGTGTCCCGCATATAATGTATATAAGTGTCCCGCATATAATGTATATAAGTGTCCCGCATATAATGTATATAAGTGTCCCGCATATAATGTATATAAGTGCCCCGCATATAATGTATATAAGTGTCCCGCATGTAATGTATATAAGTGTCCCGCATATAATGTATATAAGTGTCCCGCATATAATGTATATAAGTGTCCCGCATATAATGTATATAAGTGTCCCGCATATAATGTATATAAGTGTCCCGCATATAATGTATATAAGTGTCCCGCATATAATGTATATAAGTGTCCCGCATATAATGTATATAAGTGTCCCGCATATAATGTATAGAAGTGTCCCGCATATAATGTATATAAGTGTCCCGCATATAATGTATATAAGTGTCCTGCATATAATGTATATAAGTGTCCTGCATATAATGTATATAAGTGTCCCGCATATAATGTATATAAGTGTCCCGCATATAATGTATATAAGTGTCCCGCATATAATGTATATAAGTGTCCCGCATATAATGTATATAAGTGTCCCGCATATAATGTATATAAGTGTCCCGCATATAATGTATATAAGTGTCCCGCATATAATGTATATAAGTGTCCCGCATATAATGTATATAAGTGTCCCGCATATCATGTATATAAGTGTCCCGCATATAATGTATATAAGTGTCCCGCATATAATTTATATAAGTGTCCCGCATATAATGTATATAAGTGCCCCTCATATAATGTATATAAGTGCCCCTCATATAATGTATATAAGTGTCCTGCATATAATGTATATAAGTGTCCCGCATATAATGTATATAAGTGTCCTGCATATAATGTATATAAGTGTCCTGCATATAATGTATATAAGTGTCCCGCATATAATGTATATAAGTGTCCCGCATATAATCTATATAAGTGTCCTGCATATAATGTATATAAGTGTCCCGCATATAATGTATATAAGTGTCCCGCATATAATGTATATAAGTGTCCCGCATATAATGTATATGTGTCCCGCATATAATGTATATATGTGTCCCGCATATAATGTATATAAGTGGCCTGCATATAATGTATATAAGTGTCCCGCATATAATGTATATAAGTGTCCCGCATATAATGTATATAAGTGTCCCGCATATAATGTATAGAAGTGTCCCGCATATAATGTATATAAGTGTCCTGCATATAATGTATAGAAGTGTCCCGCATATAATGTATAGAAGTGTCCCGCATATAATGTATAGAAGTGTCCAGCATATAATGTATATAAGTGTCCCGCATATAATGTATATAAGTGTCCCGCATATAATGTATAGAAGTGTCCCGCATATAATGTATATAAGTGTCCCACATATAATGTATATAAGTGTCCCGCATATAATGTATATAAGTGCCCCGTATATAAGGTATATAAGTGTCCCACATATAATGTATATAAGTGTCCCGCATATAATGTATATAAGTGTCCCGCATATAATGTATATAAGTGCCCCTCATATAATGTATATAAGTGTCCCGCATATAATGTATATAAGTGTCCGGCATATAATGTATATAAGTGTCCCGCATATAATGTATATAAGTGTCCCGCATATAATGTATATAAGTGTCCCGCATATAATGTATATAAGTGCCCCTCATATAATGTATATAAGTGTCCCGCATAAAATGTATAGAAGTGGCCCGCATATAATGTATATAAGTGTCCAGCATATAATGTATATAAGTGTCCCGCATATAACGTATATAAGTGTCCTGCATATAACGTATATAAGTGTCCCGCATATAATGTATATAAGTGTCCCGCATATAATGTATATAAGTGTCCCGCATATAATGTATATAAGTGTCCTGCATATAATGTATATAAGTGTCCTGCATGTAATGTATATAAGTGTCCCTCATATAATGTATATAAGTGTCCTGCATATAATGTATATAAGTGTCCTGCATATAATGTATATAAGTGTCCTGCATATAATGTATATAAGTGTCCCGCATATAATGTATATAAGTGTCCCGCATATAATGTATAGAAGTGTCCCGCATATAATGTATATAAGTGTCCCGCATATAATGTATAGAAGTGTCCCGCATATAATGTATAGAAGTGTCCCGCATATAATGTATATAAGTGTCCAGCATATAATGTATATAAGTGTCCCGCATATAATGTATATAAGTGTCCCGCATATAATGTCTATAAGTGTCCCGCATATAATGTATATAAGTGTCCCGCATATAATGTATATAAGTGTCCCGCATATAATGTATATAAGTGCCCCGCATATAAGGTATATAAGTGTCCCGCATATAATGTATATAAGTGTCCCGCATATAATGTATATAAGTGTCCCGCATATAATGTATATAAGTGCCCCTCATATAATGTATATAAGTGCCCCTCATATAATGTATATAAGTGTCCTGCATATAATGTATATAAGTGTCCCGCATATAATGTCTATAAGTGTCCTGCATATAATGTATATAAGTGTCCTGCATATAATGTATATAAGTGTCCCGCATATAATGTATATAAGTGTCCCGCATATAATGTATATAAGTGTCCCGCATATAATGTATATAAGTGTCCCGCATATAATGTATATAAGTGTCCCGCATATAATGTATATGTGTCCCGCATATAATGTATATATGTGTCCCGCATATAATGTATATAAGTGTCCTGCATATAATGTATATAAGTGTCCCGCATATAATGTATATAAGTGTCCTGCATATAATGTATATAAGTGTCCCGCATATAATGTATATAAGTGTCCTGCATATAATGTATATAAGTCTCCTGCATATAATGTATATACGTGTCCCGCATATAATGTATATAAGTGTCCCGCATATAATGTATATAAGTGTCCCGCATATAATGTATATAAGTGTCCTGCATATAATGTATATAAGTGTCCTGCATATAATGTATATAAGTGTCCCGCATATAATGTATATAAGTGTCCCGCATATAATGTATATAAGTGTCCCGCATATAATGTATATAAGTGTCCCGCATATAATGTATATAAGTGTCCCGCATATAATGTATATAAGTGTCCCGCATATAATGTATATAAGTGTCCCGCATATAATGTATATATGTATATAAGTGTCCCGCATATAATGTATATAAGTGCCCCTCATATAATGTATATAAGTGCCCCTCATATAATGTATATAAGTGTCCTGCATATAATGTATATAAGTGTCCCGCATATAATGTATATAAGTGTCCTGCATATGATGTATATAAGTGTCCCGCATATAATGTATATGTGTCCCGCATATAATGTATATATGTGTCCCGCTTATAATGTATATAAGTGTCCTGCATATAATGTATATAAGTGTCCCGCATATAATGTATATAAGTGTCCTGCATATAATGTATATAAGTGTCCTGCATATAATGTATATAAGTGTCCCGCATATAATGTATATAAGTGTCCCGCATATAATGTATATAAGTGTCCCGCATATAATGTATATAAGTGTCCTGCATATAATGTATATAAGTGTCCCGCATATAATGTATATAAGTGTCCTGCATATAATGTATATAAGTGTCCCGAATATAATGTATATAAGTGTCCCGCATATAATGTATATAAGTGCCCCGCATATAAGGTATATAAGTGTCCTGCATATAATGTATATAAGTGTCCCGCATATAATGTATATAAGTGTCCCGCATATAATGTATATAAGTGCCCCTCATATAATGTATATAAGTGCCCCTCATATAATGTATATAAGTGTCCTGCATATAATGTATATAAGTGTCCCGCATATAATGTATATAAGTGTCCTGCATATAATGTATATAAGTGTCCTGCATATAATGTATATAAGTGTCCCGCATATAATGTATATAAGTGTCCCGCATATAATGTATATAAGTGTCCCGCATATAATGTATATAAGTGTCCCGCATATAATGTATATAAGTGTCCCGCATATAATGTATATAAGTGTCCCGCATATAATGTATATGTGTCCCGCATATAATGTATATATGTGTCCCGCATATAATGTATATAAGTGTCCTGCATATAATGTATATAAGTGTCCCGCATATAATGTATATAAGTGTCCTGCATATAATGTATATAAGTGTCCCGCATATAATGTATGTAAGTGTCCTGCATATAATGTATATAAGTGTCCTGCATATAATGTATATAAGTGTCCCGCATATAATGTATATAAGTGTCCCGCATATAATGTATATAAGTGTCCCGCATATAATGTATATAAGTGTCCTGCATATAATGTATATAAGGGTCCCGCATATAATGTATATAAGTGTCCTGCATATAATGTATATAAGTGTCCCGCATATAATGTATATAAGTGTCCCACATATAATGTATACAAGTGCCCCTCATATAATGTATATAAGTGCCCCTCATATAATGTATATAAGTGTCCTGCATATAATGTATATAAGTGTCCCGCATATAATGTATATAAGTGTCCTGCATATAATGTATATAAGTGTCCTGCATATAATGTATATAAGTGTCCCGCATATAATGTATATAAGTGTCCCGCATATAATCTATATAAGTGTCCTGCATATAATGTATATAAGTGTCCCGCATATAATGTATATAAGTGTCCCGCATATAATGTATATAAGTGTCCCGCATATAATGTATATGTGTCCCGCATATAATGTATATATGTGTCCCGCATATAATGTATATAAGTGTCCTGCATATAATGTATATAAGTGTCCCGCATATAATGTATATAAGTGTCCTGCATATTATGTATATAAGTGTCCCGCATATAATGTATATAAGTGTCCTGCATATAATGTATATAAGTGTCCTGCATATAATGTATATAAGTGTCCCGCATATAATGTATATAATGTCCCGCATATAATGTATATAAGTGTCCCGCATATAATGTATATAAGTGTCCTGCATATAATGTATATAAGTGTCCTGCATATAATGTATATAAGTGTCCCGCATATAATGTATATAAGTGTCCCGCATATAATGTATATAAGTGTCCCGCATATAATGTATATAAGTGTCCCGCATATAATGTATATAAGTGTCCCGCATATAATGTATATAAGTGTCCCGCATATAATGTATATAAGTGTCCCGCATATAATGTATATATGTATATAAGTGTCCCGCATATAATTTATATAAGTGTCCCGCATATAATGTATATAAGTGCCCCTCATATAATGTATATAAGTGCCCCTCATATAATGTATATAAGTGCCCCTCATATAATGTATATAAGTGTCCTGCATATAATGTATATAAGTGTCCCGCATATAATGTATATAAGTGTCCTGCATATGATGTATATAAGTGTCCCGCATATAATGTATATAAGTGTCCCGCATATAATGTATATAAGTGTCCCGCTTATAATCTATATAAGTGTCCTGCATATAATGTATATAAGTGTCCCGCATATAATGTATATAAGTGTCCCGCATATAATGTATATAAGTGTCCCGCATATAATGTATATGTGTCCCGCATATAATGTATATATGTGTCCCGCTTATAATGTATATAAGTGTCCTGCATATAATGTATATAAGTGTCCCGCATATAATGTATATAAGTGTCCCGCATATAATGTATATAAGTGTCCTGCATATAATGTATATAAGTGTCCCGCATATAATGTATATAAGTGTCCCGCATATAATGTATATAAGTGTCCCGCATATAATGTATATAAGTGTCCTGCATATAATGTATATAAGTGTCCCGCATATAATGTATATAAGTGTCCTGCATATAATGTATATAAGTGTCCCGAATATAATGTATATAAGTGTCCCGCATATAATGTATATAAGTGCCCCGCATATAAGGTATATAAGTGTCCTGCATATAATGTATATAAGTGTCCCGCATATAATGTATATAAGTGTCCCGCATATAATGTATATAAGTGCCCCTCATATAATGTATATAAGTGCCCCTCATATAATGTATATAAGTGTCCTGCATATAATGTATATAAGTGTCCCGCATATAATGTATATAAGTGTCCTGCATATAATGTATATAAGTGTCCTGCATATAATGTATATAAGTGTCCCGCATATAATGTATATAAGTGTCCCGCATATAATCTATATAAGTGTCCTGCATATAATGTATATAAGTGTCCCGCATATAATGTATATAAGTGTCCCGCATATAATGTATATAAGTGTCCCGCATATAATGTATATGTGTCCCGCATATAATGTATATATGTGTCCCGCATATAATGTATATAAGTGTCCTGCATATAATGTATATAAGTGTCCCGCATATAATGTATATAAGTGTCCTGCATATAATGTATATAAGTGTCCCGCATATAATGTATGTAAGTGTCCTGCATATAATGTATATAAGTGTCCTGCATATAATGTATATAAGTGTCCCGCATATAATGTATATAAGTGTCCCGCATATAATGTATATAAGTGTCCTGCATATAATGTATATAAGTGTCCTGCATATAATGTATATAAGTGTCCCGCATATAATGTATATAAGTGTCCTGCATATAATGTATATAAGTGTCCCGCATATAATGTATATAAGTGTCCCACATATAATGTATACAAGTGCCCCTCATATAATGTATATAAGTGCCCCTCATATAATGTATATAAGTGTCCTGCATATAATGTATATAAGTGTCCCGCATATAATGTATATAAGTGTCCTGCATATAATGTATATAAGTGTCCTGCATATAATGTATATAAGTGTCCCGCATATAATGTATATAAGTGTCCCGCATATAATCTATATAAGTGTCCTGCATATAATGTATATAAGTGTCCCGCATATAATGTATATAAGTGTCCCGCATATAATGTATATAAGTGTCCCGCATATAATGTATATGTGTCCCGCATATAATGTATATATGTGTCCCGCATATAATGTATATAAGTGTCCCGCATATAATGTATATAAGTGTCCCGCATATAATGTATATAAGTGTCCCGCATATAATGTATATAAGTGTCCCGCATATAATGTATATAAGTGTCCCGCATATAATGTATATAAGTGTCCCGCATATAATGTATATAAGTGTCCCGCATATAATGTATATAAGTGTCCCGCATATAATGTATATAAGTGTCCCGCATATAATGTATATAAGTGTCCCGCATATAATGTATATAAGTGTCCCGCATATAATGTATATAAGTGTCCCGCATATAATGTATATAAGTGTCCCGCATATAATGTATATAAGTGTCCCGCATATAATGTATATAAGTGTCCCGCATATAATGTATATAAGTGTCCCGCATATAATGTATATAAGTGTCCCGCATATAATGTATATAAGTGTCCCGCATATAATGTATATAAGTGTCCCGCATATAATGTATATATGTATACAAGTGTCCCGCATATAATGTATATAAGTGTCCTGCATATAATGTATATAAGTGTCCCGCATATAATGTATATAAGTGTCCCGCATATAATGTATATAAGTGTCCCGCATATAATGTATATAAGTGTCCCGCATATAATGTATATAAGTGTCCCGCATATAATGTATAGAAGTGTCCTGCATATAATGTATATAAGTGTCCCGCATATAATGTATATAATTGTCCCGCATATAATGTATATAAGTGTCCTGCACTTCTTTTGACGAGGCTGTATTTTTACGCGTCGTCGTTTGACAGCTGTCAAACGACGACGCGTAAATGACAGGTTGTCTGCACAGTACGTCGGCAAACCCATTCAAATGAATGGGCAGATGTTTGCCGACGTATTGTAGCCCTATTTTCAGACGTAAAACGAGGCATAATATGCCTTGTTTACGTCTGAAAATAGGTCGTGTGAACCCAGCCTTAAAGTGTTATTATTGTCCACTAGATCTGCCCTGGTCACCTGTTGTAATGACCGGGGGGTTGGAAAACGGACAAGTGAGCCCTAATCTACCCGCCACTCTGTCCCTGCCTACTTGCAACGACCCGCCCTAGGCGACGGGGTACAACTGGGCGGCGGTCCCTGCACTCAGTAAGTGCACGACAAACACGACAAACATACAAGGGAATACAAGCAAGGGAAAGGGGCAGTTGCCCACAGCAACACCGTGAGCAACCAGAGTGGTGAACGAGCCGAGTCAAGCCAGGAGTGTGCGAGGTACCAAACGAAGAGCAGAAGAGTAGTCAGTAAGCCAGGGTCTGTATGGAGCAGGAACAAAATAGAAGGAGCTGTAGCTGGGCCAGGAAACCACACGAAAAAGAATAACAAGCAAGGAGGAACAGGAAATGCAGGTATAAATAGACAGAGGGCGGGAGCTAGCTGAGTCTGGCCAGGCTGCGATAGGCTCTCCCACTCCTAAGCCTGCCAGCCTGAGTGGTGGAAGCTGGAGTCAGTCTCAGGGATGTAGATTCAGGTGCTGACTGATTAATTAAGGGAGTTAACCCCGAAGCTGTGCCTGGCAGATCCTTTACAGTACCCCCCCCTTTTATGAGGGGCCACCGGACCCTTTCTAAGTGGACCTGGCTTACTGGGGAAAGGCAGGTGGAACCTCCTGACCAATACCCCAGCGTGAACATCCCGGGCGGGTACCCAAGTCCTCTTCTCGGGCCCGTAACCTCTCCAATGGACCAGGTACTGGAGGGAGCCTTGGACCATCTTGCTGTCCACAATCCTGGCCACCTCGAATTCCACCCCCTCAGGGGTGAGGATGGGAACAGGAGGTCTCCTCGAGGGAGCCAAGGACGTGGAGCAGCGTTTAAGGAGGGAGGCATGAAACACGTCGTGTATACGAAAAGACGGGGGTAACTCCAGCCGGAAGGAGACAGGATTGAGGACCTCAATGACCTTATAAGGCACAATAAACCGGGGAGCAAACTTCTTGGACGGAACCTTGAGACGCAAGTTCCTAGACGACAACCACACCAGATCCCCGACCATAGACAGGGGGTTAGCAGAACGTTTTCTATCAGCCTGAGTTTTTTGTACGCTCTGGGACGCCTCTAGGTTCTTCTGAACCTGGGCCCAGACAGTGCACAGTTCCCGATGAACGACCTCTACCTCGGGATTGTTGGAACTACCAGGTGAAACGGAGGAGAACCGTGGATTAAACCCAAAATTACAGAAAAAGGGAGAGACCCCTGATGAGTTACTGACCCGGTTATTAAGGGAAAATTCGGCGAGGGGAATGAATGAGACCCAATCATATTGACAGTCAGAGACAAAACACCTTAAGTATTGTTCTAGAGATTGATTAGTCCTCTCCGTTTGACCATTGGTTTCAGGATGGAAGGCAGAGGAGAAGGACAGATCAATCCCCAACTTCATACAGAAGGCTCTCCAAAACAATGAAACAAATTGTACCCCTCTGTCCGAAACAATATTGACAGGGACCCCATGGAGACGCAGGATGTGTTTGACAAACAAGGTAGCCAACGTCTTGGCGTTGGGTAGTTTCTTGAGGGGCACAAAGTGGCACATCTTACTGAAGCGGTCTACCACCACCCACACCACCGACTTGCCTTGGGATGGAGGCAAATCGGTGATAAAATCCATGGAGATATGTGTCCAAGGTCTCTGGGGAATGGGCAACGAACGCAGTAAGCCCGCTGGTCGGGACCTGGGAGTCTTGGACCTAGCACAAACCTCACAAGCGGCGACGTAGGCCTTAACGTCTTTAGGCAACCCAGGCCACCAATAATTTCTGGTAATGAGGTGTTTGGTACCCAGGATGCCTGGATGACCAGATAGTGCGGAGTCATGATTTTCCCTAAGTACCCTTAGCCGGAATTGCAGGGGTACAAACAGCTTGTTCTCAGGAAGGTTCCCGGGAGCTGAACCTTGAGCAGCAGCAATTTCAGAGACTAAATCAGAATCGATCGAGGAAATGATTATACCTGGAGGCAAAATACACGCAGGATCTTCCTCCGAAGGAGGGCTGGCCATGAAGCTACGCGACAGTGCATCAGCCTTAATATTTTTAGACCCAGCCCTATAGGTAACCAAAAAATTGAATCTGGTAAAAAATAACGCCCATCGAGCTTGTCTCGGGTTTAGCCTCCGGGCAGATTCTAGGAAAACCAGATTCTTGTGGTCGGTAAGGACCGTTACCTGGTGTCTAGCCCCCTCCAGGAAGTGGCGCCACTCTTCAAATGCCCATTTAATGGCTAAGAGATCGCGGTTGCCAATATCATAGTTACTCTCAGTTGGCGAAAACTTCCTGGAGAAGTAGGCACAGGGGCGGAGATGGGTGAGGGACCTGGTACCCTGGGACAAGACAGCCCCCACTCCCACCTCAGATGCGTCAACTTCCACGATAAATGGCTCCATTTGGTTGGGCTGAACCAGCACCGGGGCCGAGATAAAGCACTTCTTAAGGACCTCAAAAGCCTGGACAGCCTCAGGAGGCCAGTGGAGGAGATCAGCACCTTTGCGAGTGAGGTCCGTAAGAGGCTTAGCGATGACTGAGAAGTTAGCAATAAATCTCCTGTAATAATTAGCGAACCCCAAAAAACACTGTAACGCCTTCAGGGAGGCAGGTTGGACCCATTCCGCCACAGCCTGAACCTTGGCGGGGTCCATGCGGAATTCATGAGGAGTGAGGATTTGACCCAAAAATGGTATCTCCTGTACCCCAAACACACATTTTTCGGTTTTGGCAAACAGTTTGTTTTCCCGAAGGACCTGGAGCACCTTCCTGACATGCTCAATGTGGGAGGACCAGTCCTTGGAAAACACCAGTATGTCATCAAGGTACACTACAAGAAATATCCCCAGGTAATTTCTTAAAATCTCATTTATGAAATTCTGGAAGACCGCAGGGGCATTACACAACCCAAAGGGCATGACGAGGTATTCGAAATGGCCTTCGGGCGTGTTAAACGCAGTCTTCCACTCATCCCCCTCTTTGATGCGAATAAGGTTATACGCCCCCCGTAGATCCAATTTAGAGAACCATTGGGCCCCCTGAACCTGATTAAAGAGATCAGGAATCAAAGGAAGGGGATACTGGTTCCTTACCGTGACCTTATTCAGGCTACGGTAGTCAATGCATGGCCTAAGACCACCATCCTTCTTCCCCACGAAGAAGAAGCCAGCACCTACCGGAGAAGAAGAGGGACGAATGTAACCCTTGGCCAGGGATTCCTGGATATACTCTCTCATGGCTTCACGTTCGGGACAAGAAAGATTAAATATCCTACCCTTAGGAAGCTTAGCTCCTGGTACCAATTCGATAGCGCAATCGTATTCTCTATGAGGAGGTAACACTTCGGAGGCCTCCCTAGAGAAAACATCAGCGAAGTCCTGAACAAACTCGGGTAGCGTATTCGCCTCCTCAGGGGGAGAAATAGAATTAACAGAAAAACATGACGTACAACATTCATTACCCCATTTGGTTAGCTCCCCAGTATTCCAGTCAAACGTGGGATTATGCAACTGCAACCAGGGAAGGCCTAGAACCAAATCGTACGATAATCCCTGCATCAACAGTACAGAACATTGCTCCAAATGCATGGAGCCAACAAGGAGTTCAAAAACAGGGGTATGCTGTGTAAAATAACCATTAGCAAGAGGAGTGGAGTCGATACCCACTACCGGGACAAGTTTAGGCAAATCAATCAGAGGCATAGCAAGAGACATAGCAAATTCCACAGACATAATATTAGTAGAGGACCCTGAATCCACGAAGGCACTGCTGGTAGCAGACCTACCACCAAAAGAGACCTGAAAGGGAAGCAAGATCTTAGTACGTTTCCTATTTACTGGAAATACCTGTGCGCCCAAGTGACCTCCCCGATGATCACTTAGGCGCGGAAGTTCTCTGGCTGCATTCTTACGCTTAGGACAGTTGTTCACTTGATGCTTGTCATCCCCACAGTAGAAGCAGAGACCATTCTTCCTAAAGTCAGAGCAATACTCCTCAACAGGTCTCTTACCCTGACGTAAGGTCACCAGCTGACTCTCGCCAAAGGCAGTCCTGTCAGTCTCGTCATAAATAAGTCCGAGAGCAGAAAAGAAACAATCAACGGAGGAAAGTTCAGGGGCGTCAGGAGCCAAGGAGAAGGCCCACTCTTGGGGCCCTTCCTGGAGCCGGGACATAATTATACCCACCCACTGGCTCTCAGAACCTGAGGAATGAGGCTTTAAACGAAAGTAAAGCCTACAACTCTCCCGAAAGGAGAGAAAAGCCCTCCGGTCCCCTGAGAACCGGTCGGGCAACTTGAGGTGGGGTTCAAGAGGTGCGGTGAGGGGAACTACCAAGGTAGCATCAGGCTGGTTGACCTTCTGAGCCAGGGCCTGGACCTGTAGGGAGAGACCCTGCATTTGCTGAGCCAGGGTCTCACGGGGGTCCATAGTGGTGTCAGGGACCAGGGTAGACTAGGTATGGGCTTGTTATTATGTAATGACCGGGGGGTAGGGAAACGGACAAGTGAGCCCTAATCTACCCGCCACTCTGTCCCTGCCTACTTGCAACGATCCGCCCTAGGCGACGGGGTACAACTGGGCGGCGGTCCCTGCACTCAGTAAGTGCACGACAAACACGACAAACATACAAGGGAATACAAGCAAGGGAAAGGGGCAGTTGCCCACAGCAACACCGTGAGCAACCAGAGTGGTGAACGAGCCGAGTCAAGCCAGGAGTGTGTGAGGTACCAAACGAAGAGCAGAAGAGTAGTCAGTAAGCCAGGGTCTGTATGGAGCAGGAACAAAATAGAAGGAGCTGTAGCTGGGCCAGGAAACCACACGAAAAAGAATAACAAGCAAGGAGGAACAGGAAATGCAGGTATAAATAGACAGAGGGCGGGAGCTAGCTGAGTCTGGCCAGGCTGCGATAGGCTCTCCCACTCCTAAGCCTGCCAGCCTGAGTGGTGGAAGCTGGAGTCAGTCTCAGGGATGTAGATTCAGGTGCTGACTGATTAATTAAGGGAGTTAACCCCGAAGCTGTGCCTGGCAGATCCTTTACGGGTAAGGGTTATTATCTGCTAGATCTGCCCCAGTCACCTGCAAGTGTTATTATTGTCCATTAGATCTTCCCCGGTCACCTGTAAGGGTTATTATTATCTGCTAGATCTGCCCCAGTCACCTGCAAGTGTTATTATTGTCCACTAGATCTTCCCCGGTCACCTGTAAGGGTTATTATTATCTGCTAGATCTGCCCCAGTCACCTGAAAGTGTTATTATTGTCCACTAGATCTGCCCTGGTCACCTGTAAGGGTTATTATCTGCTAGATCTGCCCCAGTCACCTGCAAGTGTTATTATTGTCCATTACAGCTTCCCCGGTCACCTGTAAGTGTTAATATTATCTGCTAGATCTGCCCCTGTCCCCTGTAAGTGTTAATATTATCTTTTAGTTCTGCCCCACTCAGATGTAAGTGTTATTATTATCTTCTAGATCACTTGTAAGTGCTAATATTGTGAAGTTGAAGCTTCTAGGAACACAACAGCTCAGCTCCAGAGTGCTAGACCACGCAACTCACAGAGCGGGGCTGCCGAGTGCTGAAGCATGTGACGTGTAATAATCTTCTACGCTCTGTGTATCACTCAGTACAGATCCACACTCTCTCTTAGGCCTGATTTACACGAGCGTGTGCGTTTTGCGCGCGCTAAAAACGCTGCGTTTTGCGTGCGCAAAAGGCATTTGACAGCTCCGTGTGTCATCTGTGTATGATGCGCAGCTGCGTGATTTTCGCGCAGCCGCCATCATAGAGATGAGGCTAGTCGACGCCCGTCACTGTCCAAGGTGCTAAAAGAGCTAACTGATCGGCAGTAACTCTTTCAGCACCCTCAACAGTGAGTTCCGAGCACAATATACACCAACCTGTGAATCAAAAAAAGACGTTCATACTTACCATGAACTTCCTGCTTCCTCCAGTCCGGTCTCCCGGCCGTTGCCTTGGTGACGCGTCCCTCTCTTGTCATCCGGCCCCACCTCCCAGGATGACGCGGCAGTCCATGAGACCGCTGCAGCCTGTGATTGGCTGCAGGCTGTGCTTGGCCTGTGATTGGCTGCAGCTGTCACTTGGACTGAATTGTCATCCCGGGAGGTCGGACTGGAGGAAGAAACCGGGAGTTATCGGTAAGTCAGAACCTCTTGTTTTTTTACACGTATATGTATATTGTGATCGGAAGTCACTGTCCATGGTGCTGAACCAGTTTAACTCTTTCAGCACCGTGGACAGTGACTGTCTCCTGCCGTCGCATACCCGAACATTTTTTGCCGGGTTCGGTCAAAACGAGTTTGGCCGAACCCGGTGAAGTTCGGTGCGCTCATCTCTAATTTGACACTCCGTTTGGATGTTTGTAAACAGAAAAGCACGTGGTGCTTTTCTGTTTACATTCATCCTTTTGACAGCTCTTGCGCGAATCACGCAGTTCGCACGGAAGTGCTTCCGTGCTGCATGCGTGGTTTTCACGCACCCATTGACTTCAATGGGTTCGTGATGCGCGAAAAACGCACGATTATAGAACATGTCGTGAATTTTACGCAACGCACTCGCGCTGCACAAAATTCACGCATCGTCTACACTGCCCCATAGACTAATATAGGTGCGTACGACACGCGTGAAAAGCACGCGCGTCGCACGCGCGTATATTACGCTCGTGTAAATGAGGCCTAAAAGTGACATGAGAGCTTGATGATATGGATTTTCATGGCTCAGGCTCAAGCCCTGACTACTCACACCTTGGGACTGCGTCTCCCTTCTGTTTTATACCTTTTTCTCCAATAAACATGGGACTCCGGTTTCCCTTTTAACTCACCATCAGCGCTGGATCATTTCTTCTCTACATTCATGGATTTTCATGGTTGAGCAGCCTAAGATCATCTTGCCCAATGCCAAGAGTCAGCTGGAGTGGTGTAAAGCACGTCGTCACTGGACTCTGAAGCAGCATGTTCACTGAATGGATGAATCACAGCTCACTATTTGGCAATCTGATGAAGGAATCTGGGTTTGGCAGATGCCAGGTGAGCGTTACCTACCGGAATGCATAGTGACTACTGTAACATTTAGTGGAGGAGGGTAATGGTCTGGGGCTGATTTTCAACGTTTAGTCCCTTATTTCCAGTGAAGAGTTAATACTACAGCATACAAAGAGATGTTACAGTATTTTAGCTTCCAACTTTATGGTAACAGTTTTGGGTTTGACTCTTTCCAGTTCCCCAGTGCACACAGCGAGCTTTATAAAGACATGGGGTGAGGAGTTTGGTGTGGAGGAACTACTCTAACGCATGCAACACTTTTGGAATAAGTTGGTATGCCAATTGTGTGCCAGAACTTCTCCCCAAAGATATCAGCACCAGACCTCACAAATGGGCACCAGTTTTTACAGACACCCCAAAAACTATTGGAGAACCTTCCCAGAAGAGTAGGGGGGTTGTTATAGGTGCAAAAGGGATCCAACTACATATTAACCCCCATGGTCCTGGAATGAGACGTCCAACAAGCTCATATAGGTGCGAGGCGGAGGATTTATTTCATATCATTATTTAAACCCTGCGGTGGATCCGCTAAACAATCCATATAAAATCTCTCAGCTTAATAAGTGTCTGTGATCCGCGGCGCACGGGCTACAACATTTCTTAAAGTCCATCCGGCCAATCTGGTCAACACTACTGAACCCTGAGGCCGGTCATTGATCATTGAGGCCAGTCATTGATCATTGAGGCCGGTCATTGATCATTGAGGCCGGTCATTGATCATTGAGGCCGGTCATTGATCATTGAGGCTGGTCATTGATGTAGCGCTCGGTGCCGATACTTGCCGCATTGTGGTGGGCGGCCATAGCGGCCTCAGCTGTCCGGCCCGGATAACCAGTGTACGAAGCTCCCGACACTCTCCAGGGAGAAACTATTCAGTGACTCTTTAATTGCAATTTTTGTGGGTTCGCAACCCTCATTCAATCCTTCACCAAATCCAAATCTGTGAAATGAGCAGCACACCATCTATTTTTCCGGTTTAGCGAGAAATTATTTTTGATTGTAATCGGTTTGGCTGGGGGGTACATTACACTCGTCTTTACCCCCTTGGTGCGCTGGCTTTGAGTACATCCATTCTGGTTGGTATACTTTTTAAAATCTGGCTTCAACATTTTTTAAAAGGACAATAAATCCCAATAAAGATGTAAGTACATTTACAAAATCAAACGCTTAACAAGATAGATGAGTCATTGTAAGCACTTCAGGGGCGACCTCTAACGCCTCCTGCACACGACCGAGTTCGGGCCGGGAAAGACGGTCCGAGTGTCGGCTGGATTTTCACAGGTGAACGGGACTTATAGACATTTATGACGCTAGGAGTCTCTGCCTCCTCACGAGCTGACACTCGGACCGTTTTTTCACGGCCGGATCTCACTCGTGTGCAACTGCACTAAAGCAAATGAAAAAACAACTTTGCGCTTTAAATCCAAAGCCAGTCTACATGTGAACGATGCCCTAAATCCCAGCCGTGAAAAAAGGTACAGGACTCTGTACAATCGAAAACCTCAGAATCTATTAACTCTGATCTTGGAGAAGACCTGCCTAATGTGAATGAGAACTTGGATTCCTTTGCCCAGATTACGGGAATGGAGACGGGAGAGACCCCCGACCCTAAACTGGCAGAAAACTTACAAGCGGTTACCGAGTCCAACGTGACCTCTCTGAGCAAATAGGTGAAATTAAAATAGATATTTTTCTTCTAAGACCCTGTTCACACTTCAGTTTTTTGGCACTGATTTTGACGCCGAAACTGCGTCGGACGCAACGCCAAAGAAACTTCCGAAATCGCCTCCCATTATTTTCAATGGGAGGCAGGGGCGTTTTTTTTTTCCCGGGCTGCTTTTTACCACTCGTGGGGGAAAAAAAGCGGCATGTCCTTTCTTGACGCAGTTTGATCTCTGACCTCTGAAATCAATGGGAGGCAAAAAAAAACTGTGGAGATCGTTTCTGATCGTTTTTCGCAGCGTTTTTTGTCCACTGTACTTGCATTAGTTGCAATTGCCACAGGCAAAAATTGCGGTGAAAAACGCAGTGAAAACCACACCAAAAAAGCGCAGGCATATTCCTCAAAATTCCTGAAGGAAACTCAATATAAACAGGGCCTAAGAGAGGATTTACTAAAGTCAGAGCGCTACTAGATGAGGCTGTGGGTAGAAGAGAAACAAAAACGACTCTGAGAAATTGCTTAGAGGAGTTTTCCAGCCAGTAAAAATTGATGATCTGTCCTCAGGATCGGCCATCAATAGCTGATGGGTCGGCGTCCAAGAGGCGATTCACAGGTATTGCAGCCTTTTCCCATTCACTTCAATGGAAGAAGAGGCTGCAATACTGTGAACCGCCGCTACATGTGTGTCAAAGATTCACAGTGAGCAAGAAGAAATGATCGGGGTGCAGCGCTCGGACGACCAGTGCACCCCCTTCAAATCAGCTGATCGGAGGGTATCTCGGGAGTCGGACCCCGACCATGACCCATTATTGGCTGGAAAACCCCTTTAAAGAGAACTCTGAGAATTTTAACGAGATCACGGCTAAGCTCACTGACATGGAGGACAGATGTCGCCGGAAGCCACCTATACATTGTTGGCTTCTCTGAAGGCGGGGGAGGGGGTAAATGCACAGAATTCATTAAATCCTGACACGCTGCTCTAACGGCCAGGAACAGCGATGGCGATGTTCCTGGCCGTTTAACTAGTTAAATGCCACGGTCAATAGCGAGCGCGGAATTTATAGGGTTTTCCCATGAAGGACATTTATGACGTATCCACAGGATCCCCAGGATGTTATAAATGTCAGATAGATGTGAGTCCTACCTCTGGGACCCGCACCTATCTCTAGAACGAGGCCCCCTAAACCCTGTTCTATCTTACCCGGCTCCGCTGTCTCCCGGCCACTTCCTGGTTACATGGTCAAATTACGGAAACCGCCAAGTGCTCGCTGAGATACGCAGTTTCCGGAACTTTCATAGAAGTGAATAGTAGTTACGGATACAGTGTGGCTCGCGTGCTACATTCACTACTATGGGAGTTACAGAAACAGCGCAGCTCAGCAAGTTACGCTGTTTCCATAACTCATTCATGTATTGCAGCGTATTGTATCTAATGATCGCTGGTTCAAGTCCCCCAGGGGAGCTAATAAAATGTGTAAAAAAAAAAAGTTGGATACATTTTTAGGAGTGTCAAAATATTTTAAAAGTTAAAAAAAAAAAAAACCTTTTCCCATTTTCCCCAAGCACAATGTAAAAATAAACAAATTGGTATCGCTGCGTCCGTAAAAGTCAGAAACTATTACAATATAGCGTTATTTGACTCACACAGGGAACGGCGTAAAAATAATACATTTAAAACCCCAGAATCGTTGTTTTTTGGTCACCATAGCACTAAAAAGAATGAAATAAAAAGTGATAAAAAAAATCGTATGTAGCGATTGGAACCTCCTTTCTCCCCGCACCCCTATGAAGGACCCCGTGCACCACTAAGTATCCTCCCCCTCTCTCTCCCCTCTCCTACCCTTCTCCCCATAACCCCCACTTCCCCATGTAACCCTTTTCCTTACCTGGGCTACAGATTTCCCCTGGTATTTAACCCACTAGTAACAGGGACAGTTAGAGCCAGGTGTGGGGGGGGGGGGGGGTCCCAGAAGCATGAGTGCACTGTAACTTGTATGTACAGTATGTTTAGGTAAGTGGGTGGGTGTTAGTATAGTATAGCAATATATTGTGCTGGCACTGCGCCACGTGTAGTACTTATTACATATTAGGTTATTATATGTATTGCGGTGTGCTGATACTATATTGTGAATTATGTCCAGATACGTGGCTGGTGGTCTGGTGTAGTACTGTGGATTTCTTATACTGTACCACATATAACATGAGTATACTCAACACATATTAACTTGTTATGTATATTGGGGTGTACTGATACTAAATTGTGAATATTTACTGTGTTCTGTGTACTCTGTGTTTTATTATCTAAGTGTGACTTGTATTAATAATAAATATTGCTTTTATGATACTATTGTGTCGTGAAATACTGAGTACACATAGACTCAGGAGCAAAGCAGATAGTTAGCGTTAGTACAGGGAAAAAGGTAGGGGAGCTAAGCATAACCCTAGTGACCCCTGATATAAAGGAGGTAGTAATAGTGGGCGACACTAGACAGTGAACCCCCCTATTACACCAGCCCATTAACAGGGACAGTGTCCCCCTTCATCCTCGTCCAGCACCCAGATATGACCCTAATATGCTTAATACATAGAACACTACAACCCCCAACATGACCGAGCAATTAGACATGACCATAATATATAGAACACTACAACTCCCAACATTACCTGACCACTGGATATCATACAATGCTATTATACTCTTTACATAAAACACTACACCTCTCAACATTACCCGACCACTGGACATGATTATAACATGGTGCCATCCTTTGAGTAGAAACAGAAGCCCAAAGTTTGTGAACACATCCTCATAGTCCCATGATACAGACTGAGGGCCCCTAAAGGCATTATACAGGTTTGGAATTTTTTTTGCCAGTGGCTAAAAATGAGATGAATTAACAAAAGAAGCCGCACTGACCTGTTCTTTACCCCGGAGACCCAGCGCTGACGCTCCGGCGCCACTCCCGGTGATTGTTTACATGTGCGTAGCTTGTGACTGCTACAGCCAATCAGAGGACTCAGCGGTGTAGTATCTGAGGCATTAATGTGTTAAATTGCTGGCTGCATATTGTTACAATCTTCTGTGACTTGACCCAGAGCGACTCAGTGTGGTCAGTCTGTGTATTACCCATGTAGCTGGAGAATTAAGCAGCATCCTGGAGTCAGGGCCTGATAACCTGTCATACACTACAAGCGGTCATGTGTTGTATTTCTGGCATTCTGCTCTGTGTTAGGACTCCAGTTCCTCCACAACAAACTCCTCACCCCATGTTTTTTTGGAGCTCGCTGTGTACACAGGGGCGCAGTCATGCTGGAACAGGAAAAAACCCCAAACTGTTACTGCAAAGCTGAAACCTACAATTATGTAACATGTCCTTGTATGCTGTAGTATTAACCCTTCACTGGAACTAATAGGCCAAACCCTGAAAAACAGCCCCAGACCATTACCCCTCCTCCACCACATGTTACCGTAGTCATTATGTATTCCGGTAGGTAGCGTTCTCCTGGCATAGGCCGAACCAAGATACATCCATCAGACTGCCAGATAGTGAGCCGTAATTCACCACTCCAGAGAGCACGCTTCCAGAGTCCAGTGACGACGTGCTTTACATAACTCCAGCAGCCGCTTGACATTGTGCATAGTGATCTTAGGCTTGTGTGCAGTAAACATGAAAATGAAGCGGATGGCACTTCCTGAGGCAGTATGGGCGCGTGCAAAATTGCGGATGGCTACAGATGTGTAGCCATCCATAATTGCGGAAGCGTTGCTATGCGATGGCAGGGGATTCCCCGCAAAAATGGCGCCTGGGTCATGATGTGACCTTTTCATGAGGTTGGGACATGTTGGTGACATCTTATGTAGCCTCCACTTTTTTTTGCGGACCTGTAAATTCGGATGCACTACGGACCGTATTTACGGACAGCGTGCCAGATATGCGGATGACTTCCGGAGGATTATGGATCTGTAAAGATATGCGGATAGTAAAGAGCAGTCGTGTGCATGAGGCCTAAGGGTAAGGCCTCACGGAGCGGATGTTTACCTGCAAAATAGTGCGACCATAAAGAGTGTATTCATTTAATGGCCGCGCGATTTAGCAGGCGAAGTTTTACCCACAATGGGCGCCCATTGACGAGCAATTTTTCAACATCGCCTAACAAGGTGTCAGCGTGGCTGTTGGACGTGTCACAACCGCGTCAACGGCGCTCTGTGGGGCCTTCACAACTCCCTCCGGCTCTTAGTACCTGTGTAATGCATTAGACATGGTCATACTGATGTGTCGTTCACCCGCCGCTGACCCGGTTCTGCATTATCCTTCATGTAGTGAGATGAATCGTGGAGCGTGAAGGATTCTTTTAACTCACCTGAAGTCAGGAAACACCAGCTGAGGAGCACAGGATCTGATCGTCGCACTCTATCTCTATTGGACGCCATGACTTAATGCCTCAATACGTTTTTATGACACAGCGCCTCTTATTATTCAGAAGGATCGGATTATTTCAGCTGCAAAATTAATTTCAGGGGAGTTACGAACTTCTGAAGTAGAAAGTTTTCGGGACGGTTACGATGAAGTGGTTTGTGGGATTTGATGAATTTCACAGAATGCTGATAAATCTTCTCCTAATCATGAAACTAAATGCAATTAAATAACAACGATCATGTGCCGTAGGTCCTGTGGTCACATGTCAACAATTTAATGTCACGTGCGGTGATCACGTGACCTGCGCCAACCAATGGATCTATCACAGTCCATGTATATTATAGCACTACAGCCCTAAGGCACAGCGGCCCCCAGTTACTATGACTGCTCTTTATTTTTACACCAGTCTAAGTAAAGAAGGAAGTTTGAGCGATTTGCGCCAAATTTATTAAAAGGCGCAGATATTTTCACCGAATCCCGGCATAGATTGCATAATAAATTAGGTAAATGTGTTTCACTATCTTTTGCACGAATTGTAAAAAATAATAATTGTAAACACAAAGAAACCCAAATGAGACGACTTCTGCCACGCTGGAGATTTTATGTCGCCAGTCGAGAGCGCTGAAGAAAGATTCAAGGTCATTCATGTCTGTAAACCCTGGACGCTCCTCAGAAATAACACCAATGATAAAGAAATCACAATATCCGCCATCACGTCCAGCGATCCCGCACCAACAAGGACATCAAATTGATTAGCAAGCTCCGCGGGATCACCCACCGCATGTCAACAGTAAAATCATGTCGTCCTTTATCTGCCGGAGCGTCCAATCAGAGTCACGTGAAGGTTAGCGATGATGAGGAGAAGAAGATACAGCAGCCATTAAGTGTATGAGTGATCGCAGCGTACGGACGAGGCCGGGATTAAAGTCACCTTGTATGTCAGTGTTAGTAATGTGGCTTTCTACTCGGCTCCGAACACTATAAATAATTATATGGGATTTATTTACTGCACGGTCTGTAAAAATCTTAAAGTGAACCGACTATTAACATTTTCTTTTAGAAGAAACCTGCAGCATAAGGGGATCCAGAAGATTTACTACAGTCACAGCTATTCATCTATTACTACTGACAACCAGCCTGTATATCATGTGTGAGAGGTTGTCACAGCCCCGCCCCCTGTTACTGACATCACTGATATATAATATAATTACATTGTGATCAGACATGAGATCCACACATCTTATATACAGTCACAGCTATTCATCTATTACTACTGACAACCAGCCTGTATATCATGTGTGAGAGGTTGTCACAGCTCCGCCCCCTGTTACTGACATCACTGATATATAATATAAATACACTGTGATCAGACATGAGATCCACACATCTTATATACAGTAACAGCTATTCATCTATTACTACTGACAACCAGCCTGTATATCATGTGTGAGAGGTTGTCACAGCTCCGCCCCCTGTTACTGACATCACTGATATATAATATAATTACACTGTGATCAGACATGAGATCCACACATCTTATATACAGTAACAGCTATTCATCTATTACTACTGACAACCAGGCCTATATCATGTGTGAGAGGTTGTCACAGCCCCGCCCCCTGTTACTGACATCACTGATATATAATATAATTACATTGTGGTCAGACATGAGATCCACACATCTTATATACAGTCACAGCTATTCATCTATTACTACTGACAACCATCCTGTATATCATGTGTGAGAGGTTGTCACAGCCCCGCCCCCCGTTACTGACATCACTGATATATAATATAATTACATTGTGATCAGACATGAGATCCACACATCTTATATACAGTAACAGCTATTCATCTATTACTACTGACAACCAGGCCTATATCATGTGTGAGAGGTTGTCACAGCCCCGCCCCCTGTTACTGACATCACTGATATATAATATAATTACACTGTGATCAGACATGAGATCCACACATCTTATATACAGTAACAGCTATTCATCTATTACTACTGACAACCAGCCTGTATATCATGTGTGAGAGGTTGTCACAGCCCCGCCCCCCGTTACTGACATCACTGATATATAATATAATTACATTGTGATCAGACATGAGATCCACACATCTTATATACAGTCACAGCTATTCATCTATTACTACTGACAACCAGCCTGTATATCATGTGTGAGAGGTTGTCACAGCCCCGCCCCCTGTTACTGACATCACTGATATATAATATAATTACATTGTGATCAGACATGAGATCCACACATCTTATATACAGTCACAGCTATTCATCTATTACTACTGACAACCATCCTGTATATCATGTGTGAGACTTTGTCACAGCCCCGCCCCCCGTTACTGACATCACTGATATATAATATAATTACATTGTGATCAGACATGAGATCCACACATCTTATATACAGTAACAGCTATTCATCTATTACTACTGACAACCAGCCTGTATATCATGTGTGAGAGGTTGTCACAGCCCCGCCCCCTGTTACTGACATCACTGATATATAATATAATTACACTGTGATCAGACATGAGATCCACACATCTTATATACAGTAACAGCTATTCATCTATTACTACTGACAACCAGCCTGTATATCATGTGTGAGAGGTTGTCACAGCCCCGCACCCCGTTACTGACATCACTGATATATAATATAATTACACTGTGATCAGACATGAGATCCACACATCTTATATACAGTAACAGCTATTCATCTATTACTACTGACAACCAGCCTGTATATCATGTGTGAGAGGTTGTCACAGCTCCGCCCCCTGTACTGACATCACTGATATATAATATAATTACACTGTGATCAGACATGAGATCCACACATCTTATATACAGTCACAGCTATTCATCTATTACTACTGACAACCAGCCTGTATATCATGTGTGAGAGGTTGTCACAGCTCCGCCCCCTGTTACTGACATCACTGATATATAATATAATTACATTGTGATCAGACATGAGATCCACACATCTTATATACAGTGACAGCTATTCATCTATTACTACTGACAACCAGCCTGTATATCATGTGTGAGAGGTTGTCACAGCCCCGCCCCCTGTTACTGACATCACTGATATATAATATAATTACATGTGATCAGACATGAGATCCACACATCTTATATACAGTAACGGCTACTCATCTATTACTACTGACAACCAGCCTGTATATCATGTGTGAGAGGTTGTCACAGCCCCGCCCCCTGTTACTGACATCACTGATATATAATATAATTACATTGTGATCAGACATGAGATCTACACATCTTATATACAGTAACAGCTATTCATCTATTACTACTGACAACCAGCCTGTATATCATGTGTGAGAGGTTGTCACAGCCCCGCCCCCTGTTACTGACATCACTGATATATAACATAATTACATTGTGATCAGACATGAGATCCACACATCTTATATACAGTAACAGCTATTCATCTATTACTACTGACAACCAGGCTCTATATCATGTGTGAGAGGTTGTCACAGCCCCGCCCCCTGTTACTGACATCACTGATATATAATATAATTACATGTGATCAGACATGAGATCCACACATCTTATATACAGTAACAGCTATTCATCTATTACTACTGACAACCAGCCTGTATATCATGTGTGAGAGGTTGTCACAGCCCCGCCTCCTGTCACTGACATCACTGATATATAATATAATTACATTGTGATCAGACATGAGATCCACACATCTTATATACAGTAACAGCTATTCATTTATTACTACTGACAACCAGCCTGTATATCATGTGTGAGAGGTTGTCACAGCTCCGCCCCCTGTTACTGACATCACTGATATATAATATAATTACATTGTGATCAGACATGAGATCCACACATCTTATATACAGTAACAGCTATTCATCTATTACTACTGACAACCAGCCTGTATATCATGTGTGAGAGGTTGTCACAGCCCCGCCCCCTGTTACTGACATCACTGATATATAACATAATTACATTGTGATCAGACATGAGATCCACACATCTTATATACAGTAACGGCTACTCATCTATTACTACTGACAACCAGCCTGTATATCATGTGTGAGAGGTTGTCACAGCCCCACCCCCTGTTACTGACATCACTGATATATAATATAATTACATTGTAATCAGATCAGACATGAGATCCACACATCTTATATACAGTAACAGCTATTCATCTATTACTACTGACAACCAGGCTCTATATCATGTGTGAGAGGTTGTCACAGCCCCGCCCCCTGTTACTGACATCACTGATATATAATATAATTACATGTGATCAGACATGAGATCCACACATCTTATATACAGTAACAGCTATTCATCTATTACTACTGACAACCAGCCTGTATATCATGTGTGAGAGGTTGTCACAGCCCCGCCTCCTGTCACTGACATCACTGATATATAATATAATTACATTGTGATCAGACATGAGATCCACACATCTTATATACAGTAACAGCTATTCATCTATTACTACTGACAACCAGCCTGTATATCATGTGTGAGAGGTTGTCACAGCTCCGCCCCCTGTTACTGACATCACTGATATATAATATAATTACATTGTGATCAGACATGAGATCCACACATCTTATATACAGTAACAGCTATTCATCTATTACTACTGACAACCAGCCTGTATATCATGTGTGAGAGGTTGTCACAGCCCCGCCCCCTGTTACTGACATCACTGATATATAATATAATTACATGTGATCAGACATGAGATCCACACATCATATATACAGCAACAGCTATTCATCTATTACTACTGACAACCAGCCTGTATATCATGTGTGAGGGGTTGTCACAGCCCCGCCCTCTGTTACTGACTTTACTGATATATAATATAATTACACTGTGATCAGACATGAGATCCACACATCTTATATACAGTAACAGCTATTCATCTATTACTACTGACAACCAGCCTGTATATCATGTGTGAGAGGTTGTCACAGCCCCGCCCCCTGTTACTGACATCACTGATATATAATATAATTACATTGTGATCAGACATGAGATCCACACATCTTATATACAGCAACAGCTATTCATCTATTACCACTGACAACCAGCCTGTATATCATGTGTGAGAGGTTGTCACAGCCCCGCCTCCTGTTACTGACATCACTGATATATAATATAATTACATGTGATCAGACATGAGATCCACACATCTTATATACAGTAACAGCTATTCATCTATTACTACTGACAACCAGCCTGTATATCATGTGTGAGAGGTTGTCACAGCCCTGCCCCCTGTTACTGACATCAATGATATATAATATAATTACACTGTGATCAGACATGAGATCCACACATCTTATATACAGTCACAGCTATTCATCTATTACTACTGACAACCAGCCTGTATATCATGTGTGAGAGGTTGTCACAGCTCCGCCCCCTGTTACTGACATCACTGATATATAATATAATTACATTGTGATCAGACATGAGATCCACACATCTTATATACAGTGACAGCTATTCATCTATTACTACTGACAACCAGCCTGTATATCATGTGTGAGAGGTTGTCACAGCCCCGCCCCCTGTTACTGACATCACTGATATATAATATAATTACATGTGATCAGACATGAGATCCACACATCTTATATACAGTAACAGCTATTCATCTATAACTACTGACAACCAGCCTGTATATCATGTGTGAGAGGTTGTCACAGCCCCGCCCCCTGTTACTGACATCACTGATATATAATATAATTACATTGTGATCAGACATGAGATCCACACATCTTATATACAGTAACGGCTACTCATCTATTACTACTGACAACCAGCCTGTATATCATGTGTGAGAGGTTGTCACAGCCCCACCCCCTGTTACTGACATCACTGATATATAATATAATTACATTGTAATCAGATCAGACATGAGATCCACACATCTTATATACAGCAACAGCTATTCATCTATTACTACTGACAACCAGCCTGTATATCATGTGTGAGAGGTTGTCAAAGCTCCACCCCCTGTTACTGACATCACTGATATATAATATAATTACATGTGATCAGACATGAGATACACACATCTTATATACAGTAACAGCTATTCATCTATTACTACTGACAACCAGCCTGTATATCATGTGTGAGAGGTTGTCACAGCTCCGCCCCCTGTTACTGACATCACTGATATATAATATAATTACATGTGATCAGACATGAGATCCACACATCTTATATACAGTAACAGCTATTCATCTATTACTACTGACAACCAGCCTGTATATCATGTGTGAGAGGTTGTCACAGCCCCGCCCCCTGTTACTGACATCACTGATATATAATATAATTACATTGTGATCAGACATGAGATCCACACATCTTATATACAGTAACAGCTATTCATCTATTACTACTGACAACCAGCCGGTATACCATGTGTGAGAGGTTGTCACAGCCCCGCCCCCTGTACTGACATCACTGATATATAATATAATTACATGTGATCAGACATGAGATCCACACATCTTATATACAGTAACAGCTATTCATCTATTACTACTGACAACCAGCCTGTATATCATGTGTGAGAGGTTGTCACAGCCCCGCCCCCTGTTACTGACATCACTGATATATAATATAATTACATTGTGATCAGACATGAGATCCACACATCTTATATACAGTAACAGCTATTCATCTATTACTACTGACAACCAGCCGGTATACCATGTGTGAGAGGTTGTCACAGCCCCGCCCCCTGTACTGACATCACTGATATATAATATAATTACATTGTGATCAGACATGAGATCTACACATCTTATATACAGTAACAGCTATTCATCTATTACTACTGACAACCAGCCTGTATATCATGTGTGAGAGGTTGTCACAGCCCCGCCCCCTGTTACTGACATCACTGATATATAACATAATTACATTGTGATCAGACATGAGATCCACACATCTTATATACAGTAACGGCTACTCATCTATTACTACTGACAACCAGCCTGTATATCATGTGTGAGAGGTTGTCACAGCCCCACCCCCTGTTACTGACATCACTGATATATAATATAATTACATTGTAATCAGATCAGACATGAGATCCACACATCTTATATACAGTAACAGCTATTCATCTATTACTACTGACAACCAGGCTCTATATCATGTGTGAGAGGTTGTCACAGCCCCGCCCCCTGTTACTGACATCACTGATATATAATATAATTACATGTGATCAGACATGAGATCCACACATCTTATATACAGTAACAGCTATTCATCTATTACTACTGACAACCAGCCTGTATATCATGTGTGAGAGGTTGTCACAGCCCCGCCTCCTGTCACTGACATCACTGATATATAATATAATTACATTGTGATCAGACATGAGATCCACACATCTTATATACAGTAACAGCTATTCATCTATTACTACTGACAACCAGCCTGTATATCATGTGTGAGAGGTTGTCACAGCTCCGCCCCCTGTTACTGACATCACTGATATATAATATAATTACATTGTGGTCAGACATGAGATCCACACATCTTATATACAGTAACAGCTATTCATCTATTACTACTGACAACCAGCCTGTATATCATGTGTGAGAGGTTGTCACAGCCCCGCCCCCTGTTACTGACATCACTGATATATAATATAATTACATGTGATCAGACATGAGATCCACACATCTTATATACAGTAACAGCTATTCATCTATTACTACTGACAACCAGCCTGTATATCATGTGTGAGAGGTTGTCACAGCCCCGCCCCCTGTTACTGACATCACTGATATATAACATAATTACATTGTAATCAGACATGAGATCCACACATCTTATATACAGTAACGGCTACTCATCTATTACTACTGACAACCAGCCTGTATATCATGTGTGAGAGGTTGTCACAGCCCCACCCCCTGTTACTGACATCACTGATATATAATATAATTACATTGTAATCAGATCAGACATGAGATCCACACATCTTATATACAGTAACAGCTATTCATCTATTACTACTGACAACCAGCCTGTATATCATGTGTGAGAGGTTGTCACAGCCCCGCCTCCTGTCACTGACATCACTGATATATAATATAATTACATTGTGATCAGACATGAGATCCACACATCTTATATACAGTAACAGCTATTCATCTATTACTACTGACAACCAGCCTGTATATCATGTGTGAGAGGTTGTCACAGCTCCGCCCCCTGTTACTGACATCACTGATATATAATATAATTACATTGTGATCAGACATGAGATCCACACATCTTATATACAGTAACAGCTATTCATCTATTACTACTGACAACCAGCCTGTATATCATGTGTGAGAGGTTGTCACAGCCCCGCCCCCTGTTACTGACATCACTGATATATAATATAATTACATGTGATCAGACATGAGATCCACACATCATATATACAGCAACAGCTATTCATCTATTACTACTGACAACCAGCCTGTATATCATGTGTGAGGGGTTGTCACAGCCCCGCCCTCTGTTACTGACATTACTGATATATAATATAATTACACTGTGATCAGACATGAGATCCACACATCTTATATACAGTAACAGCTATTCATCTATTACTACTGACAACCAGCCTGTATATCATGTGTGAGAGGTTGTCACAGCCCCGCCCCCTGTTACTGACATCACTGGTATATAATATAATTACATTGTGATCAGACATGAGATCCACACATCTTATATACAGCAACAGCTATTCATCTATTACCACTGACAACCAGCCTGTATATCATGTGTGAGAGGTTGTCACAGCCCCGCCTCCTGTTACTGACATCACTGATATATAATATAATTACATGTGATCAGACATGAGATCCACACATCTTATATACAGTAACAGCTATTCATCTATTACTACTGACAACCAGCCTGTATATCATGTGTGAGAGGTTGTCACAGCCCCGCCTCCTGTCACTGACATCACTGATATATAATATAATTACATTGTGATCAGACATGAGATCCGCACATCTTATATACAGTAACAGCTATTCATCTATTACTACTGACAACCAGCCTGCATATCATGTGTGAGAGGTTGTCACAGCTCCGCCCCCTGTTACTGACATCACTGATATATAATATAATTACACTGTGATCAGACATGAGATCCACACATCTTATATACAGTAACAGCTATTCATCTATTACTACTGACAACCAGCCTGTATATCATGTGTGAGAGGTTGTCACAGCTCCGCCCCCTGTTACTGACATCACTGATATATAATATAATTACATTGTGATCAGACATGAGATCCACACATCTTATATACAGCAACAGCTATTCATCTATTACTACAGACAACCAGCCTGTATATCATGTGTGAGAGGTTGTCACAGCCCCGCCCCTTGTTACTGACAGCACTGATATATAATATAATTACACTGTGATAAGACATGAGATCCACACATCTTATATACAGTAACAGCTATTCATCTATTACTACTGACAACCAGCCTGTATATCATGTGTGAGAGGTTGTCACAGCTCCGCCCCCTGTTAATTGACATCACTGATATATAATATAATTACATTGTGATCAGACATGAGATCCACACATCTTATATACAGTAACAGCTATTCATCTATTACTACTGACAACCAGCCTGTATATCATGTGTGAGAGGTTGTCACAGCTCCGCCCCCTGTTACTGACATCACTGATATATAATTACTCTGTGATCAGACATGAGATCCACACATCTTATATACAGTAACAGCTATTCATCTATTGCTACTGACAACCAGCCTGTATATCATGTGTGAGAGGTTGTCACAGTCCCGCCCCTTGTTACTGACATCAGCGAGCAGTGGGATTATCTATATTTATATTTTTCTGTAACAATGTATCATGTATGTATTAAGGACACATGTTCTCCATGATAAGAGGCTCGGGGGAGATGTATGCTGTGTAGTGTACGCTCCTGGATGTTACATAATGTCGGTCGTGCTGTGTAGGAGGCTCTTGCTGTAAGTGCTTCTTGGTGATTATGAACTTTGCTCCTGTCATTCAGCATTTCTAGGATTTGACAATAATTATAATGGATGGAAATGCATTTTGCTATGGAGAGATTTGTTGTAATAACATGGATTTGTTCACCTGAATGGACTCCATTGTGATTCTCCCCGGGTGTCATCCACTCTCTGTAATCGCTTCCAGTTCACTGACATTTACACTGTACATTAGCGGAGTCCAGAGCTTGGGGGAGTTTACTGAGACTCGTATAAAGGGTCTACGCAACAGCGGCCAGAGACCTCAGCAGCATGGAAGCCGACGTGCCAATGTGCCACCATCACGCGGCTAATTATACACCCCATATAGGTTTTCGTCGGGACATATACCCTGCCCTGCTGCTGGAGACTGCAGATATGTCTAGAAGAGATCCTGAGACCCAGCTCATTATAAGGAGTGAGGCCACAGCAGGGACCTCTTCGTTGTCCTCATGAGAGGAGAGGTGACCCGGGCTACTGGTGATGACCCCAACCTCAGCACAAGTGTCTAGCTGCAGCAATGTAGAGAACATCCAAAATGAGGCAGAGACCACCAGAGAAGATGCCAGAACCTGGTGAGGAGCCGCCCCGCACGCCTCCAGCAATGGAGGTGTCCAGCAAAATAAGGAAGGATAGCCAGGAACCTGGTGTGGAGCCGCCCCGCACGCCTGCAGCAATGGAGGTGTCCAGCAAAATAAGGAAGGATAGCTAGGAACCTGGTGTGGATGTATGGACTGTAGTCAAGTCTGGAGAGTCCAGTGTTGGAATGAAGTGGAGCTAAAACCTGGTGTGGACCCACAGTCCAGTAATGAGTGTGGCCCCTGGAGACGGAAGCCAGGTATCTGGTGAGGATCCTGTAGGCAGCAGAGAGGGTACAGACCCGGCAGTTCCAACACATGCCAGAGACAAAACGGAGGCAGAGGAGTCTCTGGAGGAGTCAAGCGTCAGTGACCTGGAGGACTGGTCAATATAACAACGGGCATGGCTGCTGCACAAAGACGTAAAGGGGTATGACCATCTCAGACATGTATAGCCCTCCATAGGATAGAACATAATTGTATGTATAGATGCAGGCCCTAAATCTGGGGCCCACACCTATCTCGATATCAGGGTCCCGGGACACCTAGTGAGATGGTTGCTGACCGCTGCATCCAGGTGGGAAACGGTGCAGAGGTGGTCGGATTTAGGAGGCCGCTGTTTCCGTACTGCCGGCCACATTGACACTGAGTCTACGCCGGGATGACTAACATGTCTCAGATGGGAATACCCTTTAATGGAGAAGAAGGAGAATGAGGAGACTTTATTAAGAACTGGAGAAATATGATTCCGAGTACAAAGGGAATGGAAATATCCACAAAAGTAGAATGTGTAAGTCAGGACTCCACTAGTGGCCTGTGATCCCCCATTATCGTGACACGGGTGACTTTCCCTATGGAAAAGAAAGTTGCAAGGAATGTTCCACTCATTGCTGGTCCTTGCAACTTATATTGGGAGACAGTGAAGTCGCCCATGAGTAACGGTGATGCCGCAATTTTAGCGTGGAACATGTGGAGCCTTAAACATCTAATGTCCGAAACAAAGGAAAATAATATTCTGCACAACCCAAACAATATCCAATAGAAAATATTTATTCATTGTCTCTAGCAGCACCCCATACAAAAACAGAGACCCTCCCCATGATGAGGGAAAAAGGGACAACATAAATGGATGCTGTACGGCTGACTTCGCATCACGTTTATGAGTTGCGGCTGCGGGTCCAGATTATAGGGAGGGCACGTGTGGTCATGCACTAGAGCATTCAACTGTGTTGAAGTAATGGGGCATGATACTGTGTGGGGAGGAACTATGGGGGCATTATACTCTGTGTGGGGGCACTATGAAGGCATGATACTGTGGGGGGCAGCATGAGGGTATTAAAATGTGTGTAGGGCACTATCAGGACATTATACTGTGTGGTGGGCATTATGGGGGGCATTATTTTACCTTTTGCTGGAAAGGGGGGAAGCCCACTCATGACATCTTTGCACTGGACCTGCCCCTGTGCTAAAATGGCCAGGAGTGGATAATGTCAGGAATGCAGCGTTACTCAGGCATGTCTCATCCCATGGTCAAATGTGACAATAGTGGGATTCTCTGGCTGGGAAGGGGTCCCTGTTTTTGATGTCCTGGATACTCTCCCTGTGCCTCTGCCATCAGTTAAAGTCATTGCCATACCATAAAATTTGGTCTTGATCATTACTCCAAAAAGAATTGGGAAGGCAAACTGTCCAATGCCACTCTCCTGGTAAACGCTAGAAGCTGATCCTGGGGAAAAGGTTGACTTGATCCAATATTGTCACTCTTTCTGTACCTGGATCTTTTTTAGATGTTATGGGGAAATACTCTTAACCTGATCAAGAGAGAGGTTACCTATCTGATGAGGGGCAAAGGAGGGTTGGGTATGACCAATTCTTTAGGGCTCCTCAACGCTGATTGCTCCCTGGTTCCATGGCCAGCAGAAACACTTAAAGGTCTCCTATGCTATTCCCTTCCCCCAGTCCTTGACCACCAACTCCCTTTATGGCTCCAGTAGCCGACCACTACACCAGAACCCCACGCCTCTGGCCTGCAAGCAAAGTGCAAGTGATCAGCAATCTGAGAATCTAGAAGACTCCTCTACAGACTTGGGGGAGACACCACTGCTAGTCCAACCCCTGGACCTGGTTCTCATGGTCCAACCATCTTCCTTTCATAGCCACCGGCTCCCTCTCAGGACAAAAGAAACTCCGGCAGACAAAACTCCCGTCCGTATTCATCCCCAGATCAGGCTCCAGACCCTGCATCTCCTGCGCAGTTTCTTCCCCTTGAATTAACAGTGAACGGCTGACCACATCACTGAACCACCGTGTAAAGGATCTGCCAGGCACAGCTTCGGGGTTAACTCCCTTAATTAATCAGTCAGCACCTGAATCTACATCCCTGAGACTGACTCCAGCTTCCACCACTCAGGCTGGCAGGCTTAGGAGTGGGAGAGCCTATCGCAGCCTGGCCAGACTCAGCTAGCTCCCGCCCTCTGTCTATTTATACCTGCATTTCCTGTTCCTCCTTGCTTGTTATTCTTTTTCGTGTGGTTTCCTGGCCCAGCTACAGCTCCTTCTATTTGATCCTGCTCCATACAGACCCTGGCTTACTGACTACTCTTCTGCTCTTCGTTTGGTACCTCGCACACTCCTGGCTTGACTCGGCTCGTTCACCACTCTGGTTGCTCACGGTGTTGCCGTGGGCAACTGCCCCTTTCCCTTGCTTGTATTCCCTTGTATGTTTGTCGTGTTTGTCGTGCACTTACTGAGTGCAGGGACCGCCGCCCAGTTGTACCCCGTCGCCTAGGGCGGGTCGTTGCAAGTAGGCAGGGACAGAGTGTCGGGTAGATTAGGGCTCACTTGTCCGTTTCCCTACCCCCCGGTCATTACATAATAACAAGCCCATACCTAGTCTACCCTGGTCCCTGACACCACTATGGACCCCCGTGAGACCCTGGCTCAGCAAATGCAGGGTCTCTCCCTACAGGTCCAGGCCCTGGCTCAGAGGGTCAACCAGCCTGATGCTACCTTGGTAGTTCCCCTCACCGCACCTCTTGAACCCCACCTCAAGTTGCCCGACCGGTTCTGAGGGGACCGGAGGGATTTTCTCTCCTTTCGGGAGAGTTGTAGGCTTTACTTTCGTTTAAAGCCTCATTCCTCAGGTTCTGAGAGCCAGCAGGTGGGTATAATTATGTCCCGGCTCCAGGAAGGGCCCCAAGAGTGGGCCTTCTCCTTGGCTCCTGACGCCCCTGAACTTTCCTCCGTTGATTGTTTCTTTTCTGCTCTCTGACTTATTTATGACGAGACTGACAGGACTGCCTTTGCCGAGAGTCAGCTGGTGACCTTACGTCAGGGTAAGAGACCTGTTGAGGAGTATTGCTCTGACTTTAGGAAGTGGTGCGTAGCTTCTCGGTGGAATGACCCTGCCTTAAGGTGCCAGTTTAGGTTGGGTCTGTCGAATGCCCTGAAAGACCTGCTAGTTAGCTATCCCTCTTCTGACTCCCTAGACCAGGCTATGGCTTTAGCGGTACGACTTGACCGACGTCTCAGGGAACGACAACATGAACGTTTATGTGTTTTCTCCTCCGACTCTCCCATGATGCCTCCCGAAGTTCCGTTGCTTCGTTCCTCCAGGAAAGACTCAGAGATACCTATGCAACTCGGGGCCTCCGTGTCCCCCCAACAACGTAGGGAATTCCGCAGGAAGAATGGTCTCTGCTTCTACTGTGGGGATGACAAGCATCAAGTGAACAACTGTCCTAAGCGTAAGAATGCAGCCAGAGAACTTCCGCGCCTAAGTGATCATCGGGGAGGTCACTTGGGCGCACAGGTATTTCCAGTAAATAGGAAACGTACTAAGATCTTGCTTCCCTTTCAGGTCTCTTTTGGTGGTAGGTCTGCTACCAGCAGTGCCTTCGTGGATTCAGGGTCCTCTACTAATATTATGTCTGTGGAATTTGCTATGTCTCTTGCTATGCCTCTGATTGATTTGCCTAAACTTGTCCCGGTAGTGGGTATCGACTCCACTCCTCTTGCTAATGGTTATTTTACACAGCATACCCCTGTTTTTGAACTCCTTGTTGGCTCCATGCATTTGGAGCAATGTTCTGTACTGTTGATGCAGGGATTATCGTACGATTTGGTTCTAGGCCTTCCCTGGTTGCAGTTGCATAATCCCACGTTTGACTGGAATACTGGGGAGCTAACCAAATGGGGTAATGAATGTTGTACGTCATGTTTTTCTGTTAATTCTATTTCTCCCCCTGAGGAGGCGAATACGCTACCCGAGTTTGTTCAGGACTTCGCTGATGTTTTCTCTAGGGAGGCCTCCGAAGTGTTACCTCCTCATAGAGAATACGATTGCGCTATCGAATTGGTACCAGGAGCTAAGCTTCCTAAGGGTAGGATATTTAATCTTTCTTGTCCCGAACGTGAAGCCATGAGAGAGTATATCCAGGAATCCCTGGCCAAGGGTTACATTCGTCCCTCTTCTTCTCCGGTAGGTGCTGGCTTCTTCTTCGTGGGGAAGAAGGATGGTGGTCTTAGGCCATGCATTGACTACCGTAGCCTGAATAAGGTCACGGTAAGGAACCAGTATCCCCTTCCTTTGATTCCTGATCTCTTTAATCAGGTTCAGGGGGCCCAATGGTTCTCTAAATTGGATCTACGGGGGGCGTATAACCTTATTCGCATCAAAGAGGGGGATGAGTGGAAGACTGCGTTTAACACGCCCGAAGGCCATTTCGAATACCTCGTCATGCCCTTTGGGTTGTGTAATGCCCCTGCGGTCTTCCAGAATTTCATAAATGAGATTTTAAGAAATTACCTGGGGATATTTCTTGTAGTGTACCTTGATGACATACTGGTGTTTTCCAAGGACTGGTCCTCCCACATTGAGCATGTCAGGAAGGTGCTCCAGGTCCTTCGGGAAAACAAACTGTTTGCCAAAACCGAAAAATGTGTGTTTGGGGTACAGGAGATACCATTTTTGGGTCAAATCCTCACTCCTCATGAATTCCGCATGGACCCCGCCAAGGTTCAGGCTGTGGCGGAATGGGTCCAACCTGCCTCCCTTAAGGCGTTACAGTGTTTTTTGGGGTTCGCTAATTATTACAGGAGATTTATTGCTAACTTCTCAGTCATCGCTAAGCCTCTTACGGACCTCACTCGCAAAGGTGCTGATCTCCTCCACTGGCCTCCTGAGGCTGTCCAGGCTTTTGAGGTCCTTAAGAAGTGCTTTATCTCGGCCCCGGTGCTGGTTCAGCCCAACCAAATGGAGCCATTTATCGTGGAAGTTGACGCATCTGAGGTGGGAGTGGGGGCTGTCTTGTCCCAGGGTACCAGGTCCCTCACCCATCTCCGCCCCTGTGCCTACTTCTCCAGGAAGTTTTCGCCAACTGAGAGTAACTATGATATTGGCAACCGCGATCTCTTAGCCATTAAATGGGCATTTGAAGAGTGGCGCCACTTCCTGGAGGGGGCTAGACACCAGGTAACGGTCCTTACCGACCACAAGAATCTGGTTTTCCTAGAATCTGCCCGGAGGCTAAACCCGAGACAAGCTCGATGGGCGTTATTTTTTACCAGATTCAATTTTTTGGTTACCTATAGGGCTGGGTCTAAAAATATTAAGGCTGATGCACTGTCGCGTAGCTTCATGGCCAGCCCTCCTTCGGAGGAAGATCCTGCTTGTATTTTGCCTCCAGGTATAATCATTTCCTCGATCGATTCTGATTTAGTCTCTGAAATTGCTGCTGATCAAGGTTCAGCTCCCGGGAACCTTCCTGAGAACAAGCTGTTTGTTCCCCTGCAATTCCGGCTAAGGGTACTTAGGGAAAATCATGACTCCGCACTATCTGGTCATCCAGGCATCCTGGGTACCAAACACCTCATTACCAGAAATTATTGGTGGCCTGGGTTGCCTAAAGACGTTAAGGCCTACGTCGCCGCTTGTGAGGTTTGTGCTAGGTCCAAGACTCCCAGGTCCCGACCAGCGGGCTTACTGCGTTCGTTGCCCATTCCCCAGAGACCTTGGACACATATCTCCATGGATTTTATCACCGATTTGCCTCCATCCCAAGGCAAGTCGGTGGTGTGGGTGGTGGTAGACCGCTTCAGTAAGATGTGCCACTTTGTGCCCCTCAAGAAACTACCCAACGCCAAGACGTTGGCTACCTTGTTTGTCAAACACATCCTGCGTCTCCATGGGGTCCCTGTCAATATTGTTTCGGACAGAGGGGTACAATTTGTTTCATTGTTTTGGAGAGCCTTCTGTATGAAGTTGGGGATTGATCTGTCCTTCTCCTCTGCCTTCCATCCTGAAACCAATGGTCAAACGGAGAGGACTAATCAATCTCTAGAACAATACTTAAAGGGAACCTGTCACCAGCATTTCACCTATTAAACCGACTATACCTGGTGGTAGTGGGTGAAAAATCATTTCTATATAACCTATAATTATCTTCTTAGTCGGCTCTGTAGCTTTAGTATTCAGTGTTTTAGTGTTCCCACATCATATGCTAATGAGCAGAAAAGAGTCAGATCTTCATTTGAAAAGAGTCAAATCTTCGTTTGGAAAGAGTCATATCTTCATTCCTCAAGTCTTTCCAAGTTTGCTTCGCCTCCTTACTTTTGATTGACAGCTCCTCGCCTTCCCCAAGCACACAAAATCCTGCGCTTGTGTATTGATGTCCTCTTTTGGTGTGTGCGCACAAAGGGACACCGCATAATTACGATAAAAGGCGCAAAACGTTTGCAGACCGATATTTACAGTCGGAGGAGGAGTTTAGGAGAGGGGATAACGGCAATGAACTTTTTATAGCAGCGGCCAGTGAGGGAGAAGTAAAGTTCAATAGGTGAAATGCTGGTGACAGGTTCCCTTTAAGGTGTTTTGTCTCTGACTGTCAATATGATTGGGTCTCATTCATTCCCCTCGCCGAATTTTCCCTTAATAACCGGGTCAGTAACTCGTCAGGGGTCTCTCCCTTTTTCTGTAATTTTGGGTTTAATCCACGGTTCTCCTCCGTTTCACCTGGTAGTTCCAACAATCCTGAGGTAGAGGTCGTTCATCGGGAACTGTGCACAGTCTGGGCCCAGGTTCAGAAGAACCTAGAGGCGTCCCAGAGCGTACAAAAAACTCAGGCTGATAGAAAACGTTCTGCTAACCCCCTGTTTATGGTCGGGGATCTGGTGTGGTTGTCGTCTAGGAACTTGCGTCTCAAGGTTCCGTCCAAGAAATTTGCTCCCCGGTTTATTGGGCCGTATAAGGTCATTGAGGTCCTCAATCCTGTCTCCTTCCGGCTGGAGTTACCCCCGTCTTTTCATATACACGACGTGTTTCATGCCTCCCTCCTTAAACGCTGCTCCCCGTCCTTGGCTCCCTCGAGGAGACCTCCTGTTCCCGTCCTCACCCCTGAGGGGGTGGAATTCGAGGTGGCCAGGATTGTGGACAGCAAGATGGTCCAAGGCTCCCTCCAGTACCTGGTCCATTGGAGAGGTTACGGGCCCAAGGAGAGGACTTGGGTACCCGCCCGGGATGTTCACGCTGGGGTATTGGTCAGGAGGTTCCACCTGCGTTTCCCCAGTAAGCCAGGTCCACTTAGAAAGGGTCCGGTGGCCCCTCATAAAAGGGGGGGTACTGTAAAGGATCTGCCAGGCACAGCTTCGGGGTTAACTCCCTTAATTAATCAGTCAGCACCTGAATCTACATCCCTGAGACTGACTCCAGCTTCCACCACTCAGGCTGGCAGGCTTAGGAGTGGGAGAGCCTATCGCAGCCTGGCCAGACTCAGCTAGCTCCCGCCCTCTGTCTATTTATACCTGCATTTCCTGTTCCTCCTTGCTTGTTATTCTTTTTCGTGTGGTTTCCTGGCCCAGCTACAGCTCCTTCTATTTTGTTCCTGCTCCATACAGACCCTGGCTTACTGACTACTCTTCTGCTCTTTGTTTGGTACCTCGCACACTCCTGGCTTGACTCGGCTCGTTCACCACTCTGGTTGCTCACGGTGTTGCCGTGGGCAACTGCCCCTTTCCCTTGCTTGTATTCCCTTGTATGTTTGTCGTGCACTTACTGAGTGCAGGGACCGCCGCCCAGTTGTACCCCGTCGCCTAGGGCGGGTCGTTGCAAGTAGGCAGGGACAGAGTGTCGGGTAGATTAGGGCTCACTTGTCCGTTTCCCTACCCCCCGGTCATTACACACCGCCCCCGGAACTTTCTATGACACCGCCTTGAACCCTCGCCCATGAGGCCCACCTACCAGAAGATCCAGCCCCCCTGCCTGCCCACCTGCCCACTAGTGAACTTGAGATTCTCCCTCACCTACAAAGCACCCCCACTAGACCACATCACGCTTCCGCCCTTGGGATATTCTCAACTTGAGTAAGTAGAGTGGTGTAATGGCCTGACCTTTTACCTGTCGAACTCCTGTGACCAAATGAAAAACTCACACAAGAAAACAAGGTCAGATTTATGGCCACAGCAGCCGTTTTATTAAAGGAAATTCAAAATAATCACTTTTTGAACGCAAAACATTAATAACATGGAATTCCCACAATTGAATTCAACACCAAAAAAACACGACCATATCAGTGTCGTAACTTTTATTTATCAACTTAACTCTGACAGAGGAAGTCCTTGAAGCTACCCGAAATTTGGTGGCCATCTGCCAATTTTCTTACCCCCAGTCGTAACCCGGCTCGGAAGCACAGAGTATACCTGCAGATGTCCCCTGCTCCCGAAAAACCCTACCAAGGGATAACACCCTAAGAAGCCTCCCGGTATCCAGCCAGACAGTTGAGAGCCGCACCTTCCAATGGTTTTGGGGATGCGTACCCGAGATGCATGCCCCCACTGCTTTTAATGACCAACTACAAGGACTCCCCCGTAGCTACCATGGCAAAACAAGACCAAACAAGATGACATGCACCCATAAAACGGTGACCCCAGAACCCCTCCTCCAGTCACCTATGGTGACCCACAACCAAAACAGGAAACAGTTACCACAACAAAGAGGGCGGGCGGGAACGTTGCTCCTACTACTTTCACTGGGACGCAGTGAACAGGAAAAAAGCGGGAAGCCCGTTTTAAGAACCTGTAACCCCTCCCCCTTGCCACACCTAACCACTCCCCCTCTCCTCCCCTCCTGGTCCCTGATAGGCTGCCCAACCTGACTAACCCCTCCAAGCTCCGTCATGGTGACTTCCCTTTATTGGCGTTTTGGCTGCGGTACGGCCTCCTTTTTCTCTGCACTGCGCCTCACATAAAGCCGTGCCTCCTTAACACCTTGTGCGTCACTCTGTTCTCCCTCCAAGACATTGCTACGCAGAACAACCCCAATTTTCAGAGCACCACATGGCACTACAACACCCATCATGTACCCTCACACGACAAGCCTAATTACCTGCTAATTCTGATTTTCACGACATAGTTGTGTTTTCTTCGGGGACCTCATTACAAATTCCATGTAGCTCTGCAGTAAATCAAATAAAGAGCATATGGCCGCAGCTTGATATGGGGATTGTCAGGCTCTCGACTAGGACAGAATAATGAATGTGAATGTGGAGCAGAACGTGCTGAAGTCACAGCCATTAATCAGATGATGGACGAAAATAAACACGCTTTATGCCTAATCCTACGGATTACACCGGCCTTAAACATTCACCAGACGATCAATGTAAAGCTGGATCCAGGTTGGTTTCTCTGCACAGTGAGAAGATTTTTTTGCCTTTTTGTAAAATCTTCAAATGTATTTAAAGTAGCTAAGAAATAAGGATTAACTGTGGGGACCAGGGACAGGATGAATGTCGTCAATGCTGCAGGATTAAGGGCCAGGACTACATGAGAATATGCCATAAACTGATCTGAAAATGCATGATTCTCCTCAGTGTAAACAACATGGGGAGGGTGAAGTGCCAGGACTCTCCACGGGTGCCCGCGTCCTTAGGCTGCCCAAACATTTACAATAGCTGTCGGCCAAACACTCGTTCATCCGACAGATATTCCTCCTGACACCCCCACCACAGCACGCCCGGCTCTAGCATGCGTGGGTTTACAGTGGTGAGAGGGGAATGAACCGCTATCCTCTGGCAGGTGCCTGACCCTGTTGGAACACAGGATCGGGCGTGTTTCGATACAAAATGAAGAGTCAGCTTTAGATAAACCCTTCGGCTACATTTACACGTGGGCAGATTTGCTTCAAATTTTCTATCCGAATTTGCTGACGAAAAATTCCCAGTGGGATACAGAAGAAGTAAAGTGGATGAGATGTGAACAAACTTCCTCCACGTGCTACCAACATTTTCTGCCCAGAGTTTGACTTGCGGTGCAGATTTCTCAATCCACAGGATGTCAATGTCTGCTGCAGAAAGTGCACGGATTTGTTGGATTGCATGGGGAAGAAGATATCCGCAAGTGCGAAGTGTGTGCATTATGTGTGGTGAATTTGTAAACCAGGATTTGTTATAATGACTTTAGTTTGTATTTCTTCTGTCTGTACGTGAGTTGTGTCTTTTGTACTGTTATGTGTATTGTTTGTCTATTGTCTGCTACAGCCGGGATGAGGACGCAGGGGGGGGGGGGGGGGGGCAATAATTGGATCTGCTTGGTTTGCTCTGTAGCTGAGTGATGGTGGTGCCTCCTGATGACCCCCTGTGGAGACTGGACAATGAGGACACTTTATGTCTTGTGGCTGCACCTCTGACTCATCTGATTGTCCACTACCTGTGGTACCTGATGAAGGATGCATTCCTCCCTGCTAAGGGTTAACTAGAGACTGACAAGCATGCACCCCCCCCTTTGTGCCCACGCTCACTGACCGCCGGCACATCCTACTCACCGGCAGCCGCGACCGCAGGACGCTCTCTTCATGCCGGCGTCTCTCTCCCCATGTAAACACAAACGTATGTACGTACGGCAAGAAAAGTACCATAAAATAACTATGTATATTACAAATATAAGTTTTTATTAGAAGTAAATACACCACATAAAAAAATTAAAGACATTTAAAATAGCATCAAGATGCTACGTAAAGACTCTGGGGGGGGGGGGTAGCCACCCTAATAAGTGGCAGACCCCCACAATACCACCTAGTCTCCTAGATATGCAATCCTAATACACTACAAAAATTTGGGGTCACCCAGACAATTTTGTGTTTTCCATGAAAACTCACACTTATATTTATCAAATGAGTTGCAAAATGAGTAGAAAATATAGTCCAGACATTGACAAGGTTAGAAATAATGATTTTTATTTGAAATAATAATTTTCTCCTTCAGACTTTGCTTTGATCTTGGAATGCTCCATTTGCAGCAATTCCAGCATTGCAGACCTTTGGCATTCGAGCTGTTAATTTGCTGAGGTAATCGGGAGAAATCTCCCCCCATGCTTCCAGAAGCCCCTCCCACAAGTTGGATTGGCTTGATGGGCACTTCTTGTGTACCGTACGGTCAAGCTGCTCCCATAACAGCTCTATGGGGTTGAGATCTGGTGACTGCGCTGGCCACTCCATTACAGATAGAATACCAGCTGCCGGCTTCTTCCCTAAATAGTTCTGGCATCATTTGGAGGTGCTTTGGGTCATTGTCCTGTTGTAGGATGAAATTGGCTCCAATCAAGCGCTGTCCACAGGGTATGGCATGGGGTTGCAAAATGGAGTGATAGATGGCGTCAGGCACTCTTCCAGCATCTTTTCAATGGTTCTGGGTCTCACAAATGTTCTTCTGTGTGATCCAAACACCTCAAACTTCCATTCGTCTGTCCATAACACTATTTTCCAATCTTCCTCTGTCCAATGTCTGTGTGTTTTTGCCCATATTAATCTTTTCCTTTTATTAGCCAGTCTCAGATATGGCTTTTTCTTTGCCACTCTGCCCTGAAGGCCAACATCCCGGAGTCGCCTCTTCACTGTAGACGTTGACACTGGCGTTTTGCGGGTACTATTTAATGAAGCTGCCAGTTGAGGACCTGTGAGGCGTCTATTTCTCACACTAGAGACTCTAATGTACTTGTCTTGTTGCTCAGTTGTGCAGCGGGGCCTCCCACTTCTCTTTCTACTCTGGTTAGAGCCTGTTTGTGCTGTCCTCTGAAGGGAGTAGTACACACCGTTGTAGGAAATCTTTAGTTTCTTGGCAATTTCTCGCATGGAATAGCCTTCATTTCTAAGAACAAGAATAGACTGTCGAGTTTCACATGAAAGCTCTCTTTCTAGCCATTTTGATAGTTTAATCGAACCCACAAATGTAATGCTCCAGATTCTCAACTAGCTGAAAGGAAGGTCAGTTTTATAGCTCCTCTAAACAGCAAAACTGTTTACAGCGGTGCTAACATAATTGCACAAGGGTTTTCAAGTGTTTTCTAATCATCCATTAGCCTTCTAACACAGTTAGCAAACACAATGTACCATTAGAACACTGGAGTGATGGTTGCTGGAAATGGGCCTCTATACACCTATGTAGATATTGCATTAAAACCCAGACGTTTGCAGCTAGAATAGTCATTTAGCACATTAACAATGTATAGAGTGGATTTCTGATTAATTTAATGTTATCTTCATTGAAAAAAACTGTGCTTTTCTTGCAAAAATAAGGACATTTCTAAGTGACCCTAAACTTTTGAACGGTAGTGTGTATGCGCATACAAATGTTGCATCAAACCAACATATTTACGTGATATGTCAAGAGGGGAGAAGGGGACTGAATGCCCCACACGTATCGCCACATGTGGCTTCCTCAGGGGTTATTTTAGTAAAGGGGTGTAACCTTACTCTGCACTTTCACTTGTCTGAGTGTTGTTCTGTCTGCCTGTAAGGGTGGTCAATGCCACCAAGGACTTACCTGTCCGGAGCGGGATGGCGTCTGCGGCTGTCAGGCACGTGCGCAGGCGCCGGAAGTGAGGGGACGCACAACTGAAAGTGGTCAGAAGGGCGCAAAGAGAACGGAGGAGGAGAGGCGGGACCGGGAGGAGAAAAAAGGGCGCGAAGAGGAGAAGAAAGGTGACGCGCGATGAAAGGAGAGGAAGGAGGGCGGTAAGGACAGAAGGAGGAGGGTGAGGTGGAGTGGGGGAGTGTGGCAGTAGGGAGAGAAGCGGCGGGAAGAGAGAGAAGCGGCAGGGAGACCGGTGGAGCAGGAAACCAAGGCAGGCAGCCTTGGAGTGAGGGGAAAAGAGGAGAAGAGCGGATCAGAGAGGGACAGGCTGGATGAGTGTGAAGGAAGGACCACAGTGAGTACCAAAGCAGCCGCCCCAGCAGCACTAGCCACCCCACAGCCAGCAGCACTAGCCACCCCACAGCCAGCAGCACTAGCCACCCCAAAGCCAGCAGCACTAGCCACCCCACAGCCAGCAGCACTAGCCACCCCACAGCCAGCAGCACTAGCCACCAAGCAGCACTAGCCGCCCAGCAGACACCAGCACTAGCCGCCCAACAGACAGCAGCACTAGCCGCCCAGCAGCACCAGCCGTGCATAGGTCCAGCCGTGCAGAGGTCCAGCCGTGCAGAGGTCCAGCCGTGCAGTGGTCCAGCCGTGCAGAGGTCCAGCTGTGCAGAGGTCCTGCAGCCAGACCCTGGGACGCCACCCCAAAGCTGAGGGAGAAGACGCAGAGGAGCACAGGTACTGAACTTGTTTCTCCCTAAGCGAGGACGAGGAAGCGTGACTCCCATAGACGCAACGGTGCACCAGTGACTTTGCCATACAGAGGAGGCGGAACAGCCATTGAGCCACGTCGTTACACGACGTTAAATGTTTTAACCAGAAAGAGGAGATTTGTTTCTGAATTTCCACAGTAAACAACCGTTAAACCAACCGCAGAGTCGTGTCTATTGCCACCACAGCAGCACCCACCCACATGCCCATGTTCATCATTGCAAATGTTCCCTTAGTTGTATCCTGTATCCAGTGTTCCCGTTTCCTGTACCCCTTATCCCGTATCCAATAATTGTGGTTGTTCCAGTGCGAAATCTAGTGTCGGAGTTGAGAGTGTCATCTGTGCCAACTGTCATCTGTACCAAGTATCATCTGTGCCAAGTGTCTGTTACGCCAAGTGTCATCTTTGCCTAATATCATCTGTGCCAAGTGTCATCTCTGCCAAGTGTCATTTGTGCCTTATATCATCTGTGTCAAGTATCATCTGTGCCAAGTGTCATCTGTGCCAAGTGTCTGCTATGCCATGTGTCTGCCAAATCTACTTTCCAGGTACTCTTGTCCTAAAGACTATCATTGTGTAATGATAGGGGTAGGGAAACGGACAAGTGAGCCCTAATCTACCCGCCACTCTGTCCCTGCCTACTTGCAACGACCCGCCCTAGGCGACGGGGTACAACTGGGCGGCGGTCCCTACGCTCAGTAAGTGCACGAGACAAACATACAAGGGAATATAAAGCAAAGGGAAAGGGGCAGTTGCCCACGGCAACACCGTGAGCAACAGAGTGGTGAACGAGCCAAGTCAAACCAGGAGAGCGCGAGGTACCAAACGTAGAGCAGGAGAGTAGTCAGAAAGCCTGGGTCAGTATGGAGCAGGATCAAAAAGTAGGAGCTGTAGCTGGGCCAGGAAACCGCACGAGAAGAATCACAAGCACTGGAGGAACAGGAAAGGCAGGTATAAATAGACAGAGGGCGGGAGCTAGCTGAGTCTGGCCCGGCTGCGATAGGCTCTCCCACTCCTATGCCTGCCAGCCTGAGTGGTGGAAGCTGGAGTCAGTCTCAGAGAGATAGACTCAGGTGAAGACTGATTACCTATGGAAGTTAACCCCGAAGCTGTGCCTGGCAGATCCTTTACACATTGATTGTTGTTTGGCCAGCAGCCGAGTGGGTCCACATACCCCATAGCCATGACACCCTCCATTTGAGGGTATATAAGGGCTTGACCTGGGGAGGATGGGAGTTCTGGATTTAGACCTTCATGGGAGCTGAAGCTGAGGCCGGCGCTCTGAGGATGTTCCTGTGATTACCTGATTCTGTGGACTGTGCTGTCCCTTTGTGGAAGGCGACCTGGTCTGTCAGCATTGGATGCAATGAACCCTGTTGGAGTTGCCCTGTCTTCCCGGGGTGATGCTTCTCTGTTCCCCTCCGGTCTCTGTACATCCGGCCTCCAGTGATAACATCACCGGGTGTACAGAGACCGGGAAAGCGTTGCCAGGGGCGGTGAGTACAGTGTCGCTGTGTTTTCTTCAGACAGTCGGCTGTTTTGCTGCATGAAAATATGCGCCAAAATGTGCACAAATTTGGGCAGATTTGTTTGCTGCGGACTTTCCTGCAACTTTCTGCAGTAAATCCGCTACATGTGAACTTAGTCTTAAATGCCCTTTTAAGTAAAGTGTATCTTATAACTTGGATCACTGTTTGGAAAGTTCACATATAAGCTGCAATGAAGAGTCAATGAAGACCTACTGAGCACTCCAACTGTACTGGTGTAGAAGGCAGAGGACCAACACCTCCATGTTCTGAGAAAGTGTGGCCACCATCAGCTACCATCCCCAAAAGACACAAAACGGCTGTCACTTCATCAGGTCATGGGTTCATATGTGACTGCAAGACATCAGGGACTGAACAGTAAAATTTACGTTACCAAGCACCGTAGGTTATGCCACCAGGATCACCAGGGACATGACTCTATGTCAAAGAGCCACCAGGAACAGGTCTCGAACTGCAGATTAAGACTTTGGGTCATCAGAGACAAAACTGGGCCACCAAAGATAGAAAAACAAAGCTCTTGGCCACAGAAGGAACTAAATATTAATAAGTAAGTCACTAATTCACTGCAGTCCCCGGGATATGACGCTAGAGACTGCCGATTGGGACAAGACATTGGATGTATGGCCACCAAGGAAAGGTAAACAAACCTCTAAGCCAACAACCAAATTATACTAAAGGATGAAGAATTTAGGGAAGAGACAACAACTCTCTGCAAAATTAGGGACTGTAGGACAAGCCACTAGGACACCAGGGGTAAGACATCAGGGACAGTACACTAGATGGTTAATACACAGAATAAAATATCACCAGTAAACCTGGTAGAGTAGGTGAAGCCACAGGGACACCATGTATAAGATACTAGAGAGAGAGGACAATAAGCCACCAAGTCCCCAGAGATAGGACATCAAGCCATGCAGACACCAGGGAGTAAAAACCTAACCACTGATCGATCAAGGAAAGATCATGTTCCATGTGGTGATCATAGAACATTTGTGATTCCACGGGGACACCTGGGAGTATACACCAACTAGGACAACATAGAGTAGATGCTATCGTACTAGGTCAACAAAAGAAAGGAAAGTCCCATGAGGTGCCAAGAAAGTGGACATGACTAGGTGGTGAGGGAGTTGAGGCCAGGCTTGTGGCTCTGAAAGTCCCTCCTGGCAGAAGACATTGCTGAGGGTCTCCGCCTCACATCACATAATCTGATCATTTCAGTTCTATGTGGAATTTGTGATGAGAACTTGAAAAAAGCCATTATTATGTAAAAGGCACTTCACCAAGTTTCTAGTCACGCGCTATAATCGGGGAGGGAGGTTAGAAGTGGAGCGTGTACTGTAAGTGTCAGGGGGGTCTCCACATTACAAGGACCCCACACGTGTGACTAATTCCGCTATTTATACATCTGCAGATAGCGCTGCGCGGCTCTAAGAACATGGATTACCCTTCATTAATGGCTGCGTCCTTTACAAGAACAATAATGTCATGGGAAATATTTATCGGGGAGGGGGAGGTGGGAACGACGGCTCCAACTGTGATGAAAGCTGCAGAAATTATACGGGAGCATTTCCACAAATCAGATCCCGTGATACCGTCATTAATGTAAGAGAGAGGAAATCATTGTGACATTTTACCCAACTACCCACATAACGCACAGTTCTGCTATAACATAAGAGGAGACACATTATATGATGGGGAGCATGAGACTGTATCACACATGATAGGATTAGATACACAGATCAGCAGACAGTATCACACATGATAGGATTAGATACACCGCTCAGCAGACAGTATCACACATGATAGGATTAGATACAGTGGCTCAGCAGACAGTATCACACATGATAGGATTAGATACAGCAGCTCAGCAGACAGTATCACACATGATAGGATTAGATATACAGCTCCGCAGACAGTATCACACATGATAGGCTTAGATACACAGCTCAGCAGACAGTATCACACATGATAGGATTAGATACACAGCTCAGCAGACAGTATCACACATGATAGGATTAGATATACAGCTCCGCAGACAGTATGGCACATAATAGGATTAGATACACAGCTAATCAGACAGTATCACACATGATAGGATTAGATACAGCGGCTCAGAAGACAGTATCACACATGATAGAATTAGATACGCCTGTCAGCAGACAGAATCCCTTATATTAGTGATGCAAGTCCAGGGTCAGCATCACTGCAGCAGATAGGAACAATGACTACTATAGTGAGGATGGGAGTAGTAGTGCAGCAAAAGTCAGACAGATGCTGGTGGTAGGTGATTCTATTATTAGGTGGCTAGAAATTGGTGCAGGAAGGAAGGGTTTGGGTTCATGGAGAACTGAGTGACTACGGTGGGAACGGGCTGCACATAAATGGGGAGGGGCGGCTGTGCTGGGGCAAAGAATGGTTAGACGGCTGGAGGAGCTTTCATACTAGGATCTGAGGGGAGGGAGGGTGGGGGATATACAAGTGGAGTTAGATAGTGTACATAGGGAGTGGGATACAGAAGGGGTTAATGGGGATTTAGTGGGGGCTGGGGATAGCAAGCCGAATATGGAGGTGACTAGGAATAAATACGAACCTAAGATAAAAGGTGTCGGTAAGATTAAATGTATGCTGGCGAATGCAAGAAGTTTTACAAGTAAAATGGACGAGTTGGAGATTCTAATGACCGACATGGATTATGATGTAGTGAACACAACGGAAACCTGGTCGGCTGAGAGCCAAGACTGGACACTAATGTGAGGGGCTACACCGTATTCAGATTGGATAGAAAAGATAAAAAAGTGGACGGGTTTGTCTGTAAAATCCAGCCTAAGACCAGTCCTGAATGAAGACATTGGGGAGGATGTGACGGTGTGGGGTCTTTTTGGGTAAATATTCATGGAAAGGTTAATAAAGGTAACCTGCTGATTGGAGTTTGTTATAAGCCACCGAACATAGCGGAACAGACTGAGGATGAAATGCTGCAAAAAATAGAAAAGGCAGCAAATAATAATGGGGTCTTTATTATGGGGGTGTGATGGTGCATTATGTGTGGTTTATTGTAAGCCCTCAGCAGAGAGGAATGAATCTGTAATCAGATACCACAGGTCGTGTCTCCAGCCTATGGACAATCAGATGAGTCAGAGGTGCAGCCACAAGACATAAAGTGTCCTCATTGTCCAGTCTCCACAGGGGGACATCAGGAGGCACCACCATCACTCAGCTAGAGTGAAAACCAGCAAACCAAGCAGATCCAATTATCTCCCCCCACCGTGTCCTCATCCCGAATGTGGGAGACAATAAACGGGCAATACACATAATAGCACAAAAGACACAACTCACATACAGACAGTAGAACTACAAACTAAAGTCATTACAACAAATGATGGAGACTAGAAACAGCCAAGATGTCCTCCCCCCCCCCCCTAGGGGTATATAAGGGCTTGTCCTGGGGAGGATGGAGATCTCCTGGATATAGACTTTACTGAGAGCTGAAGCTGAGGCCGGGGCTCTGAGTAGTTTCCTATGATTACCTGATTCTGTGGACTGTGCTGTCCCTTCATGGAAGGCGACTTGTTCTTTCACCATTTGGTTAAATAAAACCTGTTGGAGTTGCCCTGTCGTCACTGGCTCTGTTGATCATGTATTAACTTAACTAACCCCATGACAACTGGTGTCAGAAGTAGGATCAACAGAGTGCAGGAGAGATGGACAGAGGTCTGCACACCAGGATGTCTATCGTGAGGAGAGCAATTGTGGTTTACCAGGAGGCAATGGACTGTCTCGAACCAAAGTCTACAGAAGACATTGAACGCTGGGCTTGGGATCAGGCTGACTATGGCAAGGAAGGAACAAGTTATTGGGAGTTGCACCAGGAGACCATGGATGTTCTGGGATGTCCGACCACAGAGGATGATCAGTTCTGGGACTGGGACCAGAATTGGTATCTGGCACAAGCGGAGTGTGAGGTGCCGCAAACATGGTGTGAACGGCCAGCACAGTGTTATAAGTATTGTGCTGCTGCTCCAGGCTCTGATGGCTACAGAGCTCCAGAGTGTCCCGAGGTGAGTGATGTGGAGTGTGAAGGGAAGCATATTCCATAAGACGTGGGAGCACCAGGAAGAGGAAAAAGATTCTGAACTTAATTCAGGACTGGAAGGAATGCATACAAAGCATGTCTGTAGATCTATAGAAACAAATTCTGTGGATTATGAAGAAACAGAAGATATAACTAGCACTGGTTTGGATGATGAAGACACAGGAGATATAACTAGCACTAGATCTCCTGAAACCTTTAGCACCAAAATCCCCAGTTCCAGTTCAGAAAGCCCAACTGAGGTTAAAGGAACAGTGTCATCACAAATTATTTTTTTATATGTTAAAGATGTTAGTGCTTTATTAAAAACGTTTATATTCATTTGTGTGTTTGTGTTTTACTTTTTCTTATTTTTACACTTTTTCTTCCCTATGGGGGCTGCCATTTTTTGTTCCATTTCTGTCTGTGTCGATTAACGACACATACAGACATGGAATACGGCAGCCACAGTCCCATAGGGACTGCGAACGGCTCCCGTCCCATTGACTTCAGTGTACGGCGTCTGTGTGGGAACTGCGCATGCGCCGCTCCCACACAGTCCAATTCGAAATTGGCGCCGTCCGGCGCCATTTTCCTGTGGACCGGAAGTCGCGGCCGGACAGTAATATTACTACTTCCGGTCGCGGCTTCCGGATTTGTGCACTTGGACCAGCGCCAGCAAACGGAGCGGACGGGCCGGAGGGAGCCGCGGCGGCAGGAGCAGGTAAGAGATTTCAATGTATGTTCGTGTTTGTGTGTGTTTACTACTGTATGTAAACCTACTACACTGTGTGTTAGCTCAAAAAATGGCGACACACAGCGTAGGAGGTTACACCGTTCAAACCCCTCGTTTATCCCGGCACTAGCCAGGATAAAGGAGGGGGGGATGCTGAGAGCTCACTAGAGCGAGGGCTTTTAACCCATTGTTGCAATGCTGCAATTTTGGGAATAGCTCCATCTAGTGACCAAAAATGGGTAGTATTATAAATTAGAATTAATTTATAATATTTCCTGACTATTCCCTGACTCGTGAAAAAAATAAAAAAAATTTGAACAATGTTTAATCACCCACACACTAAATGTTTAATTTTTTAAAAAAAAACATGTTTTTCTGGCAACACATTCCCTTTAAGTCACACGAAACAGACCCCCTAGTGAGCAATGATGTGTGTGCTTCTCCTGGTGATGTGTTTCCTGCATTTCCTTCACCCCAGGATTGCCAAGAGGTCGAGGAACCCAACTCTATTGATACCTTGAAGTCTGATTTGTCTTTGTCCAATGACTGATTGGACTTCTACCTTCCCATCTTCTCCCACCAAATTCTCTGGACTGGACAATTCTGAACAGTGACTGTATTTTGTGGAATGATCTTGCCTGGGTGATGGGTCAGCTAGTAGGCCAGCATTACCCAATATATTGTGGTGGGATGAAGGGGGGAGGAAAGTGTCTGGATGGACCATGCAGGGTCTGCAGAAACCTTTAAACGCGATAAAAGGTCTCAAGAAACTCCTGACCCCATCTTACAGGCTGGACTGTCCTGGAAGTCACCGGATCAGGTCTTCCAAAACTAACAGATGACGTGGAAATTTTGTCTAAATTTCTTGAACCTTGTGATGGTGTTTCCAGACATTGCTGTTTGACCCGGATATAACTGTACATTGGACTTTCTTTACAGCCTGGGGACTGTTCCTACTGAACTACAATAAGTGGCTTAATGTGGGTTATGAGTGAGGTGGCCAGCGGCCTGTGTAGGCCACATGGCCAACTCACTTATTGTATGAGGGGAGAGGTTGTGATGGTGCATTATGTGTGGTTTATTGTGAGCCCTCAGCATAGAGGAAAGACTCTGTAATCAGGTACCACAGGTTGTGTCTCCAGCATATGGACTATCAGATGAGTCAGAGATGCAGCCACAAGACGTAAAGTGTCCTCAATGTCCAGTCTCCACAGGGGGACATCAGGAGGCACCACAATCACTCAGCAAGAGTGCAGACCAGCAAAGCAAGCAGATCCAATTCCCCCCCTCTGTGTCCTCATCCCGACTGTGGCGGACAATAGTTGGGCAATACACATAATAGTACAAAAGACCACAACTCACATACAGACAGTAGAAATACTAACTAAAGTCATTATTATAACAAGTCATGGTGAGTAGAAACTGCCAAGATGTTCCCCCCCTGAGGGGTATATAAGGGCTTGTCCTGGGGAGGATGGGGGTTCTGGATTTTCAGGAGAGCTCAAGTTGAGGCCGGTGCTATGCGTAGTTTCCAGTGATTACCTGATTTTGTGGACTATGTGCTGTCCCTGTGTGGAAGGGGACCTGGTCTGTCAGCATTGGATGCAATAAATCGTGTTGGAGTTGCCCTGTCTTCACTGGCTCTGTTCATCGTGTATTAACCTGACAAACCTCATGCCATGGGGATGGTAACTATCCTGACATTCATTGGGACAAAGAGGCCGCTGGATGTACTAAAAGCCAGAAAATTTTATACACAATTCAGGACAATTATTTCACTCAGTTGATTAGTATTCCGGAGGGGATAATGTGCTGAATCTGGTCTTATCTAATAGACCAGACACAATATCACATATGGAGGTCCAGGAGCACTTGGTTAATAGTGACCACAATATGGGAAGATTTAATATAATATTCAATAAAACAATATGACGGGGAGCAACAAAAACCTGGAATATTAGGCAAGCAAAATTCAATCGACTGAGGGAAGCGCTGAGTCTTATGGACTGGGATCATGTCATGGTAAATAAAAGACTGAAGATAAATGGGGAGATTATAAAGATCTATAACATGAATCGTGTAGTAAGTTTATACCCGCTGGTAACAAATGTCTATTGATAAAAGGAGACCAATATGGATGAATAGGGAATTACTGAATATAATGAGACAAAAACAAAAAGCATTCAAAACATTGACAGCCGAAGGCCCAGAAGAAGCGTTCAAGCTTACAAAGATCTCAATAGGAAATGTAAAAATGAAATCAAGTTATAAAGTTATCACAGAAAAACAAATCTCTAACGACATTGAAATGCATCCCAAAAATTTGTAGAAATATATTAATGCCAAAAAGAAAAAAATCGGATAATCTTGGTCCTCTTAAAGATGAGCATGGGAATATAATTGTAGAAGACATTGGCCGGGCTGAGATATTAAACATGAACCTGTCCTTGGTGTTCACTGATGATCTGCCATTACCAGATATTCAGGGGGACAGTGATAAAGCCCCCCCCCCCCAATATTATCTGCTCCACACAAGAGGAAGTTCAGCTGCATCTGAGAAAATTAAATATTAATAAAGCCCCCGACCCAGACGGCATTCATTCACGAGTATTAAGGGAATTGAGCTCAGTATTGGACAGACCGTTGTATCTCATCTTCTCAGACTCTTGTAACAGGATCAGTGCCACAGGTTTGGAGGTGTCTGATGTTGTACCAATATATATTTTTTTTAATTCAAATAATTTTTTTATTGAAGTTTCAAAATTATATAGCACAAAACATATTAAACAAACCCTATCCCAAACCCTCCCCCCAGGCACCGTCACAAAATTCCAAATTAGATAGTATATGAAATAGAAATTGTACCAAATATCGAATACATTATTCACAAAATACAAGGTACATGGGACAGATCATTTTCCAAATGTCAAGTAGCTTAATCATGTACAAGCATGTATAATACAAAACAGATATAATATATGCCAGATATTTAATCCTCTCTATTTCCCCCCTTCTCCTTATCCCACATCTATATACATAACCCCAATACCGTGTAAAGGCTGGCGGTCATACAGAGTCCCTGAATACATTTTATAATACAGATTCCATTACCCCTGCCCATGGTCCCCATATGGATTCACATTTTTTAAGCGTTTTGCGCTTTACATAGATAACCTTTTCCAATACAATCATTTTATTCACTTTTGCAATGAATTCGCTCCTAGTCGGCGGGGCACCTTGTATCCAATGTAGTGCAATTAGTTTTCTAGCTATATATAGCAACCTTACAATAGCCAACCGCTCCAAAGTACAGGGTGGGGTGTCCATAATACATCCCAAAACGCACTCCATAGGAGTCCCTTGCAATACAGGTCCATAGGCCTCCTGAATCACCTTCAGTACATCCATCCAGTACGTGGTTAACTGTGGGCAGGACCACAACATATGCATATGGTCAGCCTCCTCTTCCGCGCATCTGGGGCATTTCGAATCACTCCTTACCCCAATATGAAAAAGAAATTTAGGAGTCCTGTATACTCTATGGATAATATATAATTGAGAAAGGCGCCCAGCCTCACTAAGAGAAATATTCGGAACTGCTTTCATAATATCTATCCATTGTTCTTCAGAGATGGGACCCATATCTCTTTCCCATTTTTTAGAAGCCATCAGGGGGTATTTATCAAAAAATTTACTGATCAACAACTGATAAATATGTGAAATAACCCCCGATGTAACACTCCCGGTATGTAAAACAGACAACACCCCATCTGCATGTATTGCCAAATCCACCGCCTTCTTCTGGGCATCAAAAGCATGTCTTATCTGTAAGTATTGATAGAGGGAATTTCGAGGTAATTCAAACTCCTTTTGGATCTGTTGATAAGTTTTAAATACATCCTCCTGGAGCAACTGTGAGACATAAAGGATGCCTCTTGCTTTCCAACCCTCAAATCCTTCAAGAGAGAAGAATTCCGGAAGTGCCTTATTCCCCCATAAAGGTGTAAAAATTGTGCAAACCCCCATATCTCTAATAGCTCGGACCTTATCCCATACTTTATGCATTAGTGTATATGTGGGCGTATTCCTGCCCGCCAACATAGAGTGACCTGCCTCCAAAACTGAGAATAAAACAGATGCTCCAAACTGTGCCTGTAGAATCGATCCATTGGATCCATTTGATATAATTTCCCCCCACCCCTTAAAGTGCTGACATTGGGAGGCAAGAAAATATATCCAAGGGTTGGGTAGGGCCAAACCACCATCATGCTTTACGCGCTGTAGAATTTCTAATCTAATTCTTGAGCGACCCTTCCGCCATATTAGGTCCCTAAAAAGTGCATTAATATAATAAAAGTTGCGTAATGAGATCCATACAGGGGAGTTATGTAAAATATACAATAATTGTGGCATTAGGATCATCTTAATAAGATTGACCCACAACTGTCAGATGTAATTTACACCAAGCCATTATTTTCATTTTAAATTTGACCAGAAGGGGTTGCAAATTGAGAGCAACATATTCAGAAGGGGAGGTCGAGATCTTGATCCCTAAATATTTAAGATGTTTAACGCGTCCTACAAGTACCCCATGCACCGCTGGTATAGAGCACATTGAATCCACAGGGAGCAGATTGGATTTATCCCAACTTATTTTAAACCCAGACAATGCCCCAAATTTCTCAATTAGGGATATTGTTTCTGCCAGAGAGCTACCCGCATCCCCCAAGTATAGAAGCATATGATCTGCATAAAGCGCTACCTTTTCTTGCACCAAGCCATACAAGAAGCCCTTAATATCGTCTGACACACGTATGCGCGCTGCCAAGGGCTCTACTGCCACGGCAAACAGGAGGGGCGATAATGGGCATCCCTGTCTAGTCCCTCTTTCAAGAGCAAACCGGGGAGACAATCCTCCATTTGCCTGTATTCTGGCTGTAGGGCAAGAATACAGGACCTTAATCCACGCTATAAAAGATGGTCCAAAACCCATAGCCTCCAAGGTGCACCAAAGATATTGCCATTCCACACTGTCAAACACTTTGGCAGCGTCCAGTGAAAAAATGGCTCTTTCGCCTACATTGTCTGCCCTCAGCTGAAGATTTAAAAATAAACGTTTCAAATTCATGGCTGCCGACCTAGCAGGCATAAAGCCGGTCTGATCCGGGTGTATAATGGTAGAAATAATGCCATTCAACCGCAGAGCTAATGCCTTTGCCAGAATCTTAACGTCAGATGTTAATAATGAAATCGGTCGACAAGAATCAGCTAATTGAGGATCTTTCCCGGGTTTCGGCAAGACCACAATAATGGCTTCTTGCATAGAATATTTAAGAAGGGAAAAAAGTTGGAGCCACGTAACTACCGTCCAGTAAGTGATTTGTAAAATATTTGAGGGTGTTCTAAGAGATGAACTTAGATGTGATGGATATTAGCTGGATCCTGTGTGTATGAGACACACAGGACCCACTTTTAGTTGAGCCATCAGTTTAGCTTAACTGGTGGAATCGACCTTAGCAAAACGATACAAGTTTTATGTAAACAGGATACTCAAAAAACTTAAAAAGTAAAAAAAATAAAAAGTGATTTTAATAGTTGATTAAAAACACAAAATACATTCATAATTACATTAATAGAAAAATGCTTATGCAGGTGAGGTGTACATATTCTTTAACACTATTTACCCCTAACGCCAATTATTAAACTTCACCATTTACCTATGAATTTGATAAATTTCTGCTCTTTTAACACCTTAAATCTAAATTTCTTCTCAAATCAATCCCTAACCCATAAATCCTGCTGGTCCAATGCAAACCCTATATCCCAACCCCCCAACTCTTCTCATCTATAGTGTAAGGAACGTTCAATGTTATGTTAGCGAGGAAAAATAACAACTTAACAAAACCCAACATTCCAGATCCCGATGAATCAAGTTCAGATTAAAGTCCATTCAGTTGAACTTCTTGAGCCGTCTCATCTTCTACTCCATTGATCTAAGATGTCTTTGACTCTGGGCAAGTTGTTTTTCCAGAGCTGATGTCCGATACACCTCTTCACTTCTTCTTCATCCGGCCGGTGTTCCTGAAGAATTCCTATTAAGAATAGATTAAAGAATGTATTAATAAGTTATTATGATATAGACATCGAAAAGCATCAGATCGAGCATTAATCTTACCGATTATATAGTCCACCCGCATTCTGTTCTGCTGTTTCCTCCACCGATCATACAGGTGCTGTCCATGGACTGTGGACTCTGTGAAGCACCTCTTCAGTACTGGGGGCTCCTTCTCCACAGTCAGGGGATATTTATCAGTCAATATTTTATATTCCTCCTCTTTGGTCCTCATCACGGGAGGAGAAGACTTTCTTTCCTTGACTTGTTTGATCTGTTGTTCCTCCTCCATTGCAGCTCTGTAGAAAACACAAATGTTTTAGTAAAAGAGAGAAAAGTAAATAATAATCCCAATATATGTCAAGGGGGAAGAATACGAACATAACACTGCTCAGATACTTACTTTGAGGTGGCAGCCTTCTCTTGGAATTCACAAAACATTTTTTCCCGCAGCAACGCTGCTCTGAACATGTCTTCCATTAATTTCTTCATGTAGACCGGGTCAGCAGCTCTATTTTAAGAAAATAAATTAAAAATAATAAATTAATAAAAAAGTTATTCCAAAAGTTACGATTTTTTTTCTTTTAAGTTTTTTTTACACTACCTGTTTTTACTCTACCTCTTTGCGTTCTTCTCCTTGGTGATTTCTTTGCTGAGCCCTTTTTTAAACTCTCCAAGGTCACAGTTGAAGCAACGGGCTTCATCGTATGTCTCCTTGTCTTTGTAATCTAGTGATGTGGCATTCATCAGGTAATTGAGAAACCGCTTCAAATTCGTGATATACTTGAAGACGTTCTGATGGGTGTTGCCAATTTTCAGGAGCTTGGTGAAGTAGTCGATGGTCTTCTCAATGTTGTAAACGAAGTTCAATGACGGCTTCTTATTGTCCATGTAGTACAGGTAACGAGCGACGTTCTCCACCTAAAATGATCAATTGAAATAAGATGAATAAAAGAGGAGCAGACGCTTACACAGATCTAGGTTACATAAAGATCAGCTTCTTACCTCCTGTTTGTACCTCACGACTCTTAAGGTCTTTGAAAGATATTTCACAAATCCAGCAATCGGCTCTGACTCCAGAGAATGTCTCCTGTACATCCCGGCTTCACACATCTTCTTCCTCAGCGGGTTGTTCCAGGAAATCTTGGGCTGAGTTGTCAATGTTTCTGTCTCCATCACTTCGTCTTCCTCTTCCTCTTGGTTTTCTTGCTGCTCAGTTATCTTTTCTGTTCCTTCGCTCCTCTCCTCTACTGTACTTTCCTCTTCAGAGTCACTTGTCAGGATTACTTCTTCTTCTTCCTTCTTTCTATCATCTTCTGGGTGTTGAGTGCTATTAAACAATGAGATACAATTTATTTTTACTTCCATAGGAATAATTTTGAAGATATACATAAAGTTTGGAGAAAAAAATGTTCCTTACCTCGTTTTCTCACGTCCGCTGTTTTTGTCTTTGACCTGTCGTGCACGTTCTTTCCCCACTGCGGCTCTATTCCCACATTCACTGCTCTTCTCTGGAGTCCTTGGTTGAGAATCTTTCATCTCCACTCGGCTTTCTTGACTTTTGTCTTGATTATTCCTGAAATTTGGAGAAAAAAATAAATTAATCATTTTTAAATCACACATAAAAAAAATAAAATACATGAACTCATCTTTCTATAAGACCATTACTATAGATGCTGGAATTATACAAACCTTGGCATATGAGGATTATTGTAGATTATAAATCCACGACCTTTAAGGAACCCAAGGACGTTTTCTAGGCATCTTCCATCACATACGAGCTTCGTAACCTGATGGTAGTTGATTGCAAGGCCCTTTGAAGCTACAGTCACCAGGTTTTTCCTGGCTGTAGCGACCATAGCCTTTATATCATAATCACTGCTGTACTTCATACATTTTCTGTGCAGGTGGGTACTCAGCATATTGTCTGTCTTAAAGCAGATGGGGCAGGTCATTGGGGTTCTGTTTTGCCTGTTTAACAAAAAAGTATTTATTAGAGTTATATTTATATTTTTGAAGAGGATTTCTGCCAGACATATAAAATAGGAATAAGAAAGAGCAGTATACTTACACTTTGGATGTCATGTTTAGCTCTGAGATGATTGAACCAGATCTGTAAACACGACAATTAATAAAGCCTTAAAAAAAAGCTGTCGGATTATAAGTCAAGAACTGAATTAATGGAAAAAGCTTTCAAAAATGCTGTAACAGGAAAAGTTAAATTCAAAAAGGAGCAAAAAGATGGAGGAAATTCTTTAGAGATCAGTCCGGTAGAGAGAGCAGAACGACAGTGAATCCGCAAAAGTGACTGAGGACCTGGACTCTGAACTGTCCTTTTATGTAGAAATGTCATATCCTCCGACCAGTAGAATCACTCACTTTAATTCTTCTTTTGTTTCCTAACTGGCCAATAATAAACTGTCAAATAATTCCCTTTGTTAGATCTACATGGAATCATTAGCATTTTTGGAAGGTGTGAAAACTCAGTAAGAAACCTGCGCAAGTTACTGAAAACTCCTCACAAACATCAATGTTACTTTACTAATAATGCGGAAAGTAAAGGGAAATATACAAAATTGTGAACATATATAAATATATAAATAAACATTTACTTAATTGTCCATTCGCCTCGGCAGGAACTCGTTTCATTCTAAGATGTAGATTGTCGGGATCTTCAGCTATAAAGGAAAAAACAAAGAGAAGAAATACTGATGGTGATTGGATGAGCGGCGATGGGGGAACTTGTGCATACAATAAATAAATGAACATTAAGGGGAAACGTTTAAAGGACAGGAAAGCAAACCAAAAATGAGAATAAATAATGAGGAGAAAGTTACTTGCGGTCATACTTCACTCCACGCCTCGTCATAGATGCTTTAAAGGCTATGAAAATGTTTTAGTTTTTTTACTTTAAGCAATTTTTTTATTAACTGTTACAAAAAACAAAATTGTAACCTTTTATAATACAGCCTTTATGTATCCAGTTTCCATAGAAGTTGTACCATTCCTTGTCATCCAATACTGTCAATTTAACTGAACTGACGACTTGGCTGGGAGCGGAACCTGCGAGTTTCTGACACAAATAATCCACCTAATATCAATCACATCCACTTTCATAACTTCGGCTTCGTTCACATCTGCGTTTTGCATTTCCATTCTTCAGTTTTACTCCAGAAAACTGCCATAGAACTGCTGATAAATTCCCCCCATTGATGTACTAAATAATACAAATAATGTACAGGTGCACATAGTGTTTAAGACAAGCAGGACCTCAAGATAATGAATCATTTCTATTTGTATATTTTGAAGTAATCGTCTGTCTAATAACATAATTTGACTTTATATACAAGTAACACACAGTACTAATATATATAATATAGACTGTAATATTAAGTGCACATCAGGAGGTTCCTGAGATTCCACAATGCTAATGTTAGGAAAGCGTCAATACTTGGGAGGTGCCATTGTTTAATGAACTCCCCACCAAGGTGTCAAGAATAGGCCACGTCTTTGTGGATTAAGAAGTGAAGGTGTTACATTGGTCTATTGGTCGGTAGGTGTCAATGTTTAGGAGGTGACATTCTTAGGTTGTTACCCTCAAGGTGTCAAGGTTGGGTGTCGTTTAATGTGAACTTAAATATGAAACCTGAAATAAGTATATATGTATATTATAAGGATAAGTCCTGAGATTCCACAATGCTAATGTTAAGAAGGCGTCAATACTTGGAAGGTGCCGCCATTGTTTGGAGACTCCCGACCAAGGTGTGAAGAATAGGCCATGCTTATGTGATTGAAAAGTGAAGGTGTTACATTGGTCTATTATTATTCAGTAAGTGACAATGTTTAGGAGGTGACATTCTTAGGTTCTTACCCTCAAGGTGTCAAGGTTTGGTGACATTTAATGTGAAAGTAAATTTGAAACCTGGAATAAGTATATATGTATATTATAAGGATAAGTATCAGCTCATAGCTCCCCTTGCACAGCTTCTTCTGGATGTACAATGTGTAGCTCATCAAGGTATTGTAGGACCTAAACAGCTTTGGCTTCTGTACAGAGATGATTCGCTCTCAGCTGATACGTCATGAACCTCCGGACATGTTTGTGATAGTTCAAGACAGTCGGGTTTTGTTCGATTCAGGTCACGCAGTTTGGTGTAGAAAGCGATGACATTTTTTATGTTCTGTGCAAAATCCAGATTTCCACACCACGGGTTCATGCAATAAAGGAGCCTCGCCAAGTTACCCCCAATGTGTGCTGTTCTCTTCACTCTCACTCTCTTTATTGTATTCTTTCTTAAAATCTATTCCGAGTTCAAAGTCTATTTCAGTGTCTTATTCTTCGAGATTTATGAGGGAGTCTTGTTTGGATATAAAGAGGAAGTCAGACAGAGAGTGAGAGATAGACACAGAATATAGATAGTGGATTAGTGTTAGTGAGTGTTTTTCATAGTGAGGAGAATAGACTAGATAGTCAGATTTACAATAATTCGATAGAGAGATAGATTTGAGAGAGATAGGAGTCAGTCGCTGTCAGTGTGTTATTTAGACAGGCAGCCATTGCTGTGAGTTAGTGCTGCTGCAGCTATATAATTCTTACATTAATATGTGAATCACTGATCATCATCACATCATTCCCAAATCTTCTTCATTATGATTAATCCTGGTGCTAACAGCGCGCCGCTGCATTCTGAAACAGATGTCATGGACATGAAATCACTCATTGTTTAGCATATATCTTATAATGCCACCAAAACTGAGTGTATTGCTCTGCATAAAGCATTTATACATTTATACGTTACCGTTATACTCCAGTTTGTGTTCAAGTGACAATTTTGTTTTAAATAAATTGCTTCTTCCGATACTACTCTGTGTCTATAAACATCTGCCACCAAAAAGGATCATTTTTGGATATTTTTTTTTATTTTTAAAAGCATAACAAATCTGACAGTGCAATGTGTTTATATACAGGCTGTTTCCATTTACCGATAGCCATATATGTTGTTTTCACATTGACATTACTAATGTTGTCTTGGCACTAAAGAGCTTGAAAGGGTTGAATACAGTCTAAAAAGACCTTAAAGTGTCATACACGACTTTCAGGGCAATCAGGACACTTTAGATTTGCGACAAATTTATTTAGGCGGAATCAAATCTGATGGCCGATTCAATAGAATCGGACCCAAAATAATTATCAGGAAATTCCCTCATCTACAACAGTGAAGGTTATTCCACTCTTCTCATGACAGTTTAGTGTAGAACACACTTGGGAAAATATTCTTCCTGTCAAATGTATAATAAATATATATATATACCCTTACATTAAACCCCAAACCCTGCACCCTAACTCTGCATATTCATTACCCAATTCCACCAAAATCTACCTAACCCCTATTATTGAAATTTAATATTTACCTTTCTATTTAATGGATTTTGTCTCTTCCAACAACACCCAAAATTCTAACATTAACCCCCATGCCGAACGCCAAACCCTATATCCCAACCATAACCCCCCCCATCTAAAGTGTAATGAACTAATGTCTGATGACACAATAAGTACCTGTCTCCTTGTAAATTCTTAATTATTCACTGTCATTTGATTGTTGATTTATCCCGAAATGTCCTGTATCCTGCCGTAACTCCCCCATCTAACGTGTAATGAACTTCCAGACACAAAGTTCTGTAAAGAAAGAAAAATAATTTTATTTAACAAAAATGAACTTCTCAAAACCCCAACAAATCAACGTTCTTTTATAAGTGCAGAATAAAGTCCATTCAGTTGAATTTCTTGCTCCGTGTCGTCTTCTGCTCCATTGATATAAGATTTCTTTGACTCTGGGCATGTTAATGTCGGATACACCTCTCACCTCTTCACTTCTTCTTCATCCGGCCGGTGTTCCTGAAGAATTTCTATAAGGAATAGATTAAATAATGTCTTAATAAGTTATTATGATATAGACATCAAAAAGCATCTGTTGAACATTGAACATTAATCTTACTGATTATAAAGTCCACCCGCATTCTGTTCTGCTGTTTCTTCCACCGATCATACAGGTGCTGTCCATGGACTGTAGACTGGCGTCCCTAGAGGGCTTCTCGCTGTCATACTATAGATCTTATAATAACGCGCTATCTCCGTTTCTTAGTACAAAAGAAGGAAAGGATCCCACCAATTGTGGAAACTATAGACTCATCTCTTTAATAAAAAATTACATTAAGTGTCATGGGGCTCACTATAGACATCCTGGTGTGGAGACCTCTTTCCATCTCTTCTGCGCTCTGTTGATCCCACTTCTGACACCAGTTGTTATGGGGTTCATTAGGTGATTACATGATAAACAGAGCCAATGATGACAGGGCAGCTCCAACAGGATTAATTGCATTAAATGATGACAGAACACGTCGCCTTCCACATAGGAACAGGACGCAGTCCACATAATAAGGAAATCACAGGAAACTCCTCAGAGCGCCGGCCTCAGCTTCAGCTCCCATGAAGGTCTATATCCAGAACTCCTCATCTTTCCCAGGTCAAGCCCTTATATACCCCTCACGGGAAGGCGGGAAAGCTTGGCATTTTACTAGTTAACCCTTAGCAGAGGGGAATCCATCCTTCATCAGGTACCACAGGTGGACAATCAGATGAGTCAAAGTCACAAGGCATAAAGTGTCCTCATTGTCCAGTCTTCACAGGGGATGACAGGAGGCACCACCATCACTCAGCTGGAGAGCAGCAAACCAAGCAGATCCCCCTGTCTCCTCATCCCAGCTGTGGCAGATAATAGTTGAGCAATACGCATAATAGTACAAAAGACACAACTCACATACAGAGAGTAGAAATACAAACTAAAGTCATTATAACAAATCCTGGTTTACAGTAAACCACCCACAATACACCATCACAACCTCTCCCCTCATACAGTAAGTGAGCTGGCTGTGTGGACTTCATAGGCCGCTGGCCACCTCACTCATAAGCCACTTATTGCAGTTCAGTAGGAACAGTCCACAGGCTGTAAAGAAAGTCCAATGCACAGTTATATCTGGGTCAAAGAGCAATGGAAGGCCTGATCTAGTTGCTTCTAGGACAGTTCACCCGTGAGATGTAGTCTCTGGAGTCAGGAGGTTTCTTTAGAACTTTTATCGCGTTTAAAGGTTTCTGCAGACTCCGCATGGTCCCTCCAGACACTTTCCTCCCCACTGGATCCAACCACAATATATTGGGTAATGCTGGCCTACTATCTGACCCATCACCCAGGCAAAGATCATACCAGATAATACAGTCACTTTTCAGAATTGTAGTTAGTCCAGAGAATTTAGTGGCAGAAGATGGGGAGATAGAAGTCCAATCGGTTTGAGAAAACCGGGACCATAATTGAAAAGGATCTGAAGTCTCACCATCCTGAAGGTCACCACTGTTGTTGGGACCAGTATATTGTCACCCTTCGCAGACCTGCTCCTCCAATGCTCCTTCTTCCACCTTAGAACTCGCTGACACTACAGTGTCATCCGTATCCATGTTGGAAGACTGTGCACCTGGAGAGTGACTGCAATATCCACAACGTCATTGGACAAAGACAAATCAGACCTCAAGGTATCAATAGAGTTGGGAGCCTCAAGCTCTTGGAAATCCTGGGATGAAGGGAATGCAGGAAACACATCACCAGGAGAAACACAAACATCATTGCTCACTAGTGGGTCTGTTTCGTGTGACTTAACCTCAGTTGCACTCTCAGAATTGGCAATCGTGATGTCGGTGATAATGGTTTCAGGAGGTCCAGTGCTAGTTATATCTCCTGTTACTTCATCATCCACAAGATTTGTTTCTGTAGATCTATAGACATCCATTGTATGAATTCCTTTTTGGTCCTGAATTAAGCTCAGAATCGTTTCCCTCTTCCTGGTGCTCCCATGTCTCATGGTATAAGCTGCCCCCACACTCCACATCACTCACCTCAGGATACTCTGGAGTTTTCTCTGGAGATCTGTAGCCGTCAGAGCCTGGAGCAGCAGCACAATCCTTATAACACTGTGCTGGCCATACACACCATGTTTGCGGCAGCTCTTACTCTACTTGTGGCAGAGACCAACACCAGTCCTAGTACCAGAATTGATCATCCTCTGTGGTCGGACATCCCAGAACATCCATGGTCTCCTGGTGTAACTCCCTAGCTCGCACAAGAACTTGTTCCTTCCTTGCCATAGTCAGAGCCTTATCCCAAGCCCAGCGTTCAATGTCTTCTGTAGCCTTTGGTCTGAGACAGTCCATTGCCTCCTGGTAAAACACAATTGCTCTCCTCATGATAGATATCCTGGTGTACAGACCTCTGTCCATCTCTCCTGCACTCTGTTGATCCCACTCCTGACACCAGTTGTCATGGGGTTCGTTAGGTCAATACACGATCAGCAGAGCCAGTGATGACAGGGCAAGCCCAACAGGGTTTATTTAATCAAATGGTGACCGAACAAGTCGCCTTCCACACAGGAACAGCACAGTCGACAAAATCAGGTAAGAACAGGAAACTCCTCAAAGCGCCGGCCTCAGCTTCAGCTCCTATGAAGGTCTATATCCAGAACTCCTGATCTTTCCCAGGTCAAGCCTTTATATACCCCTCAAGGGGGGGGGGGGCAACTTGTCAGTTTCTAGTTAACCCTTAGCTGAGAGGAATGCATCCTTCATCAGCTACCACAGGTAGTGGACAATCAGATGAGTCACAATGCAAAAAGTGTCCTCATTGTCCAGTCTTCACAGGGGATCATCAGGAGGCACCACAATCACTCAGATAGAGACTAGCAATCCAAGCAGATCCAATTACCCCCCGTGATCTCATCCCGGCTGTGGCAGACAATAGACGGGCAATGCACATAATAGTATAAAAGACACAACTCACATAAAACAAGTAGAAATACAATCTAAAGTCATTAGAACAAATCCTGGTTTACAGTAAACCACACATAATACACCATCACCTTAAAGGCATGGTGTTGCCCTAAAAACATGTTTTTTTAAAAAAAATTAAACATTTAGTGTGTGGGTGATTAAACATTGTTCAAATTTTTTTTTTTTTTTTGCACGAGTCCAGGAAATATTATAAATTATTTCTAATTTATAATACTACCCATTTTTGGTCACTAGATGGAGCTGTTCCCAATGTTGCAGCATTGCAACATTGGGTTAAAAGCCCTCGCTCTAGTGAGCTCTCAGCATCCCCCCCTCCTTTATCCTGGCTAGTGCCGGGATAAACGAGGGGTTTGAAAGGTTTAACCTCCTACACTGTGTGTCGCCATTTTTTGAGGTAACCCACAGTGTAGTAGGTTTACATACAGTAGTAAACACACACAAACACTAACATACATTGAAATGTCTTACCTGCTCCTGCCGCCGCGGCTCCCTCGGGCCCGTCCGCTCCCTTTGCTGCCGCTGTTCCATGTGCACAAGTCCGGAAGCCGCGACCGGAAGTAGTAATATTACAGTCCGGCCGCGACTTCCGGTCCACAGGAAAATGGCGCCGGACGGCGCCAATTTCGAATAGGACTGTGTGGGAGCGGCGCATGCGCAGTTCCCACACAGACGCCGTACACGGACGTGAATGGGACGGGAGCCGTTCACAGTCCCTATGGGACTGTGGCTGCCGTACTCCATGTCTGTGTGTGTCGTTAATCGACACACACAGAAATGGAACAAAAAATGGCAGCCCCCATAGGGAAGAAAAAGTGTAAAAATAAGAAACAGTAAAACACAAACACACAAATGAATATAAACGTTTTTATTACAGCACTAACATCTTTAACATATAAAAAAATTATTTGCCATGACACTGTTCCTTTAAGCGTTTCAGAAAAATTATTGCTAATAGAATCAATAAATGAATGCCAAATGGAGTCAATTGGGAGCAAGTAGAATCCACACCGGGCTGAGAAGCTAAAGGTAACACAGTTAGAATTTTAAATGCAATTCAATTTGCACAAAACAAAAATATTCCTTTGGTCCTACTGACCACTGATGCTTAGAAGGCCTTCAATAGAGTTGACTGGTTGTTTTTCATGTTAGCTCTACATAAAATTGGTTTGCCACCTTTATTTAGAGATAAAATAATGGCTCTTTATAAAAAACACTCGGCCAAAATGAAAATAAATGGTGATCTTACAGCTTCCTTCGATATTAGAAATGGAACAAGACAGGGGCGACCCCTTTCCCCCTTAATATTTGTCATGATGATGGAAGTTTTAGCCCAGATGATAAGAGAAAATAAACAAATTACTGGTCTCTGGTGTAATGGGATTGGACACAAGACAGCTGCGTTCGCTGACAATATGCTAATAATACTTTCTGATCAAAAAATTCCTAAAAGCCCTTCTACAAGAATTTAAAACAGTCTGTGAAATATCTAACTTTAAAGTAAACTAAAATCAGAACTATTAAATATTATAATTGATAAAGAAAAATAATCAGTAAAGCTTTTGCTAATAATCAATTGCCATTATTATATACTTTTGCTACATATATACATATATACTCTGCCTAACTATACTTTGCCTATGAAATGTATTTTATATCATCTTGCTGGCAAAGGTTTGTTCTATTACAGTATTCTCTGAATATCAGACTGTTGGCCTCCTCATTCAAGGCTGTTCTGATATAAGACGACCAAGTTTACTGGAGACGGACATGATATTCAGACAACATAAAGCTGCTACACAGAATGACGCGTTATTAGTCGCATTTCCTGTGTGGTCGATAACTTGTAAGGAGGTTCCTTCATGGCAATTAGACAGAAAAGACCTTTAAAAGGTTCATCTAAAATTCAACCTTTAGGTCTTCTGTCTAAACTCCTGAGAGGACCTCCATGTCTATGTCTTTCTTATTTCTTACTTCTTTATCTCTCTCATTATTGTAACTTTTCTTTCTTAATAAAGCTTTCACTTAATTTCACCGTGAGACAAGAGAGTTTGTTTAAGATTTCCTTATCGATATTGAACCCAAAATCTGGTCTATTATCACTAGACTTCCCCCTTTTAAGAATAATTGCACTTACAAAACGTTTCTGGACACCAAAATAATTAATTCTTATAAAAACCTTTTAAATTTAAATTATAATCCCAAAGTAGAAACCAACCTAGAAAAATGGAAACTTTACAATCTCTTGGTTTGGAAAAAACAATATTATAAAAATGGTAATACTACAGAAATCCTATATCTTTACAAGTTTCCCGATCGATATTCCTCAGCCCTTTTTTAGAAAGCTCAAAAAGAAAATAACAAAATTCAATTGGCAAAATAAAGTACAAAGAATGGAATATTCTACACTTATTAGAAATAAATCTGGAGCTATAGGTCTTCCGGGCTGTGATAGTTACAGGAATGCGATACATATTGGTAGATTTATGGATCGGCAGAGTTTCCTCAAATGGAAACTTTGTCAATCTTGAAGTAAATATGTTATAGAAAAATATAGAAAAATGTGTATGGATTACCCCTCACAACAGATTGAAATATTCTGATTTAAAAAACTCTTTGACCAATCTGTATATTAGAATTTGGCACAAACTAAATAAGAAATACAGTTTTATACCAATATTTCCAGTTATGCCCCTTTTACTTTTTAATCTCAACAAACTTCTAATATTAAAGAAAGACATTGCATCCACTGAATTTTACTTCATTATTGTTTATTTTTTGTTCCAAAATAAGGAATTGATTTCATTCGAAAAAGCAAAAAATATTTTACCAAAACCTACAACCCATGGACAACGTCACTCCTCGATTTGTGAAGCGATAAAAGCTCCTGAATAGACATTTTGAGCTCATATCCCACATACATTATTACAGATTTATATTCTTCAAATATTCCACCCAAAAAATCTACCAATTACCTCTAATTCAGAAACACCCTCATTTATAGGGAAATGGGAAAAAGAATTAGACAAAACGTTTTCAAAGTAACCGATTCATGTAATTCTCAAAAACGCAAATTATTTTTCCAGTTCTACTAAAATACAAGAACTTAACTATAAACTGATCTCACGTTGGTACAAAACACCAGACCTAATAAATAGAGTTAACGCTCGATATTCCCCCATCTGCTGGCGCTGTAAAAAGGAAATCGGAAAACTAATCGCATATCGGGTTCAATTGTGACCTCATTCAACCTTTTGGGATAAAGATACAAACAATTCTAAGTGCGTTACTAAACCATAAGATGACGCCAACTCTAGATCTGGTATTACTCAATCTAAATGCCTCTTACCAGTTTCAGAAGTAGAAATCCAACACACCCGACCTATTGAATGCAGCTAAAACTAATATCACGAGACACGGGACGGAGACAGACACATTATATATCTTACCATGGAGGAAGGAAATCCGTCTGATTCAATCCTTTGAAAAGACAAAATGGTCAATAGATCAGAATCTCGATAGATACCACGAAATGTGCGAAACTTGGTCAAACTTTCAAAATTCGCAATTCCTAGATTCCTAATTATAATTGACACAATAAGTGCCTGTCTCCTTACAAATCCTTAACATTCATTGTCAAATGATGGTTTATCCCGAAATGTCATTTATTTAATTATCCAACAGCACAGACATTTGTTTATGTTATTTTTACTTATATGGATAAATTCCCCCTTTTTTCTGTATCCGCGTTTTTTCCTTTTGATTTACTTTTTCCTGTGATTGAAAATGATAAATAAAGTATTTGAGAATTAAAAATAAAAAAAAACTGTTGGTTTTGTCCCACTAGGGGATATGAAGAAGCGATCCTTTGATCGTTTATATAATGCCTTAAAATACATAGTATAGGGTAATACTGACAGGTAACAGCTAAGGCCATGCCTTAGGCCCCCGACTGCCATGTTAACCCATCGGTTTCCCTGCTATTGCATTGTCGGGCACCGATGGGCTGACAGAGGAAGCCCCCTCCCTCTGACGAACACCTTAGATGCCATGGTTGGTATTGCTCCTGCCGCTAATCTCGTTTATACAGTGGCAGTACCCCAATGATGGATATATCCGTCACAGAGCGGGAACTAGCACCCACTTGGGACTGATGAATCCGTCATAGGCCATTTAAGGGTTAAGCATTTTTCCTTGGCTGCTTTGATACAACTAGAAGCCCCCCATATTCCTGAGGTGTCTTCTTTGACGTGGTCAATGCCAATTACCTGAAAATGAAGCAGAAACATATAATTTTACTTTATATACAAGTAACACACAGGAGTAATATATATAATATAGACTGTAATACTGAGTGTACATGTCAGGAGGTTCCTGAGATTCCACAATGCTAATGTCAGGAAGGCGTCAATACTTGGAAGATGCCATTGTTTGGAGGCTCCCGACCAAGGTGTCAAGAATAGGCCACGCTTATGTGGATTGAAAAATGAAGATGTTACATTGGTCTATTATTATTCAGTAAGTGTCAATGTTTAGGAGGTGACATTCTTAGCTTGTTACCCTCAAGGTGTGAAGGTTCGGTGACATTTAATGTGAAGTAAATATGAAACCTGAAATAAGTATATATGTATATTATAAGGATAAATATCAGTTTATAACTCCCCTTGCACAGCTTCTTTTGAATGTACAATGTGACGCTCATCAAGAAGTTGTAGCACTTGAACAGCTTTGGCTTTTGTACATAGAGATGATTCGCTCTCAGCTGATGCGTTCTAAACCGAGTCAGCAGCGGGTTCCTGAGACGTGGTCGACACTGGAAGAGGGACTCTAGGATGTTGACTGTATGCAATGTGAAATGGAGTGGAAGTGGTGGACTCACTTGTGTGGTTGTTGTATGAGAACTCGGCCCATGGAAGAAGCTGTACCCAGTTATCATGCTGTGAAGAGATGATAATTCTCCATGATCTGGTCGATCCTCTCAACTTCAATAGGCTGAGGAGGCAGAGGTTGAAGCAGGCCGGCAGGCTTGGAGTGAGTAACTTTGTTAGAAGCACACACCGTGCAAGAAGAGACAAAGTCCAGAACATCTTTAGGTAGCGTGGGCCACCAGAAGTTTTACGGACACCAGCGTGCCCAGCCAGTTTAGAACTGTGTCCCCAGTGGATAATTCTTCTCCCATCTGCCAACCGAACAAAAGTCCTCCCCGGAGGGATATCTCTAACCTGCAGAGGATTAGCAGTGACAATGCAGGACGGGTCTATGATTGTCTGAAGGAACTCCACTGTATCTTCCGTCTCAAACGATCTGGACAGGGCATCGGCTCTCACATTCTTGTCCGCGGAACAGTAGTGGAACACAAACTGGAAACAGGTGAAGAACAGCGACCACCTGGCTTGACGGGGATTCAGTCGTTGAGCAGACTGAAGGTAGGCAAGGTTCTTGTGGTCAGTGAAGATCAGGATGGGGTGAGCTGCGCCCTCCAGAAGATGTCTCCACTCCTCCAGAGCCAATTTGCTAGCCAGTAGCTCCCGATCTCCAATAGAGTAATTGCACTCAGCAGAAGAAAAAAGTATTGAGTAGTAGCCACATGCTACTGCCTTTCCGTTGGAGCTCCTCTGGAATAGAAGTGCACCAGCACCAACAGAGGAAGCGTCCACTTCCAGTGAGAACTGCCGAGATACGTCAGGGTGATGGAGGATCGAGGCTGAAGTGAAGGCTTTCTTGAGTCTAATAAATGCGGACTCTTCCTCTGGAGTCCACTCCTTGGCGTTCACACCCTTCTTGGTAAGAGTAGAGATGGGAGCCGTCAGAGATGAGAAGTTTGGAATAAACTGCCTGTAGAAATTGGCGAATCCCAGGAACCGATGTATGGCCCTTAAGCCTTGAGGACATGGCCACTCCAGGACAGCTCTCACTTTCTCAGGATCCATCTTGAGACCTTGATCCGAGATGATGTAGCCCAGGAAGGGCAGAGAAATTCTCTCAAAGACGCATTTCTCCAGCTTCGCGTATAAACAATTCTCCCTTAATCGTAGTAGAACCTGACGGACATGCCTCTGATGAGTCATCATATCTGGGGAGAAAATCAAAATATCATCGAGATAAACAACAACAGAGACATAGAGAAGATCTCGGAAGATTTCATTAATGAACTCCTGAAACACTTCAGGAGCATTACACAGTCCGAAGGGCATCACTAGGTATTCATAGTGCCCGTCCCGGGTGTTAAATACCGTCTTCCATTCATCACCTCGGCGAATCCGTACTAGGTTATAAGCCCCCTGCAGGTCTATCTTAGAAAAATTTTTGGCTCCTCGCATGCGATCAAACAGCTCGGATATAAGTGGCAACGGGTATTTGTTCTTGACCGTGATCTGGCTGAGGCCATGGTAGTCATTGCAGGGTCGAAGGGATCCGTCCTTCTTTTTAACGAAGAAGAACCGAGCCCCGGCCGGGGAGGAAGACTTTCGTATGAAACCCCTCTCCAAATTCTCCTTGATATAGGCCGACATGGATAGAGACTCTGGCAAGGAGAAAGGATATACTCAGCCACGGGGGAGAGAAACATTAGGAACCAGTTCAATGGGGCAGTAATAAGTCCGATGTGGAGGCAGCGTCTCAGCCTGCCTTTTGTTGAAAATATCTGCAAACTGAGCAAAATGGAGGGGGCAGTCCTGCCAATGACTGAGGCAGAAGAGGCTGTACAGGATGGATCTGCAACAGATAACGACCAAGGCACTTGGAGCCCCATTGGAGAACCTCTCCAGAATTCCAGTCCAGGACTGGGGCATGTAGTCGAAGCCAAGGCAGGCCCGGCAGAACAGGATTGATGGCCTTGGACAAAACAAGGAAAGAAATCAGCTCACAATGAAGGACTCCAACCTGGAGCTTCAACTGCTTGGTTTTTGAAACAATGGGATCAGGCAGAGGCAGTCCATTTACTGAGGCAACTGCCAAAGATGTCTCCAGGGCAACTGTCAGATGATCCACTAGCTCCTTTTGAATGAACTTTACCGCAGACCCAGAGTCAAGATAGGCAGAAACCTGATGCGTCCTCTCGTCGTATACTAGGGTCACAAGAATAGTCAGCTTGGAACAGAATGCTCTATTAGGTACCGTTCCACCTAGGGTCATCTCTCCACCCAATCCTAGGCAATGGGGTCTCTCTGGCCTTTGGGGACACAGACGCACAATATGGCCTCCGGGGCCGCAATACAAACAAAGTGCAGAAGTGCGTCTGCGTTGTTTCTCCTGGATAGATAATTTGCCTTGGTTACTCTGCACAGGATCCTCTGGTAGGACGACTGAGGAGTATTGCTGGAAAGTAGAATCCAGCCTAGGAAGTTCTCTCTCCCGGAGAACCTCTTGGGAATGCTCACGGACCCTCATGTCAACTACGGAGGTGAGTAGGATAAGATCGTCCAGGGTAGATGGCAGATCGCGAGCAGCCAGCTCGTCCTTAATCCCCGAAGACTGTCCCTGCCAGAATGTGGCCACCAAAGCCTCGTTGTTCCAGGTCAACTCAGCAGCCAGGATATGAAACTGAATAGCATACTCGCCCATGGAAAGGTCTCCCTGGTGCAGGGTCAGTAGAGATGCAGTAGCCGAAAAACTCTCCCAGGTTCCTCAAAGATCGAGCGGGAGGTCTGTAAAAAGCACTGCAAGTCACGGGTCTTTGGTCCATGATGTTCCCACAGAGGATTAGCCCATGCCAGAGCTTTGCCAGTAAGGAAAGAGATGATGAAGGCGATCCTGACGTCATCCGAAGAGAAGGACCTGGCATGTAGTCTGAAGTGGATCTGGCACTGATTCAAATATCCCCTGCAGGTCCTCGGGTCTCCAACATAGCATGGAGGTAGCGGCAGGAAACACAGGGGATCGGTACTGGTACAGACAGGAAGTGTAGCAGGAGGAACAGCAGGAATGGGTGTGGTGACGACTATGGTTGGAACAAGCAGCCGATGGGCTATGGTGTTCACCGACAGGAGGAGTTGGTCTTGTCGTGACTGGAGATCCTCCATCTAGTCCAGCATGGCTTGTGTCGTCAAGGTCTCAGGTTGACCAGCGGGGTCCATGGCCTGAGCGTACTGTCAAGTAGTGGGTTTGTGGACACACTAGGCCGCTCCGCCGTAGCAGGGCGGTAGCTGGCCAAACAACTAGAACCCCAGAATAGAAAGTCTCGCACAAGGGTACCTGGATAGTCCAGAAGGTGGTCGCAGCTCTGGTAGTGATGGAGATGGGTTCAGCAGGTAACGCGAAACATGGCGGATTTCACAGGTGTCGCAGGTTGCGCCAGACATGGCGAATCCCTCTGGACGTGGCAGAAGACACAGGACGTTGCAGAAGACACAGGACGTGGTGGATGCCACAGATTGCGCCAGACGTGGCAAATTCCTCTGGACGTGGCAGATGACACAGGACGTGACACGACACCGACACTAGTAGGCACAGGAACAAGAACAGCACGGGATACAGAAACAGGGCACGGGTAACAACTGGAACGGGAAACACTAAGGGACCATTTGCAAGACAGACTTAGGATAACTAACAACGCTAAGGCAAGGATCAGAAGGCCTAGGGCCTTCTTATAGTCCAGAAAATCATGGCAGTTGATGATGATTATTTCCTCTTGCGCGCAAGATCGTGACCGGCCTACGGGACACAGCAGACCGGAGCGGAAGTGAGCGCTGGCGTCTCCTAGGAAGGAGATGGGGACCAGCGCTCACGGATGCATGGCTGCGGGCGTTGAGATGTGAGTAAATACGACAGCCCGTGGCCATGGACGTTACAGTGTGCTGTTCTTTTCACTCTCACCCTCTTCATTAAATTTTTACTTTAAATCTATTCTGAGTTCAAAGTCTTATTTAGTGTTGTCTTCTTAGAGATTTTTGAGGGAGACTTGTTTGAATACAGAGAGGAGAGAGAGAACGTCAGACAGAGAGTGAGAAATAGTAAAACACAGAATGCAGATATATGTGATTAGTGTCATTGAGTGTGTTTTATAGTGAGGAGAATAGAATAGTTAGATTTACAATAATTTCTTAGAAAGATTTTAAAGAGAGATAGAAGTCAGTCAGTGTCAGTGTGTTAGTTAGACAGGCAGCTATTGCTGTGAGTGAGTGCTGCTGCAGCTATACAATTCTTACATTAATATGTGAATCAAAAATCTTTATCACATCATTCACAAATCTTCTTCAATAATATTAATCCTGGTGCTGATAGCGCATCGCTGCCTGCTGAAAAAAATGTCACGGACATGAAATCACTGATTGTTTAACATATATCTAATAGCGTCACCAAAAATTGGCGTATTGTTCTGCATCAAGCATTTATACGTTACCGTTATAATTCAGTTTGTGTCCAAGTGACAATTTTGTTTCAAATAAATTGCTACTTCTGTAGACTACTGTGTGTCTATAAACATCGGGTGGCATCTTCCACCAAAAAGGACATTTTTGGACCATGTCTTCATTTCAGATTGCATAAAAAAACTCTGACAGTGCATTGTGTTATGAAACAGGCTGTTTGTTACTTCCGGCTACCATCCGTTTATCCATAGCCTTCTATGTTGCTGTCACTTTAACATTACTATTGCTGTCTTAGCATTAAGAAAGAGTTGTCTACGGTCCAAGAAGACCTCAGGCTGTCATACACGACTTTTCAGGACAACCAGGAGACTTTTGATTTGCGACAAATTTATTCGGACAGAATCAAATTGGTTCAATAAAATCAGAGCAGAATTGAATTTCACCAAATGAACTCATCTCTAACAGTAATGATTATATTCTTCTGTGACAAATTAGTGTAGAACACATTCAGAACTATCAAACAACACCCAGAATATCACATTGGGCAAATAGTTTCACTGTCAAATGTATAATGAATGTCTCTATCCCCTTACATTAAACCCCAAACCCTGCACCCTAACTCCACCACGGCTACCGGTTACCACTGGCTATTTACTCATAGCCGTATATGTTGCTGTCACATTGAGATCGCTAATGCTGTCTTAACTTTAAAGAGCTTGAAAGGGGTTGTCTATGGTCCTAGAAGACCTTAGGGTGTCATACATGACTTTTCATTGCAATCAGGGCGCTTTCGATTTGTGACAAATTTATTCAGACATAAACTAATCTGACGGCCGGTTCAATAGAAACGGACCGGGATTTTGGGAAATTCACTCAGCTCTATCAGCAATGATTATAATCTTCTTATGACACTATCGTGTAGAACACACTCAGAGCTGTCAAATGACACCCAGAACATCACATTGGGCAAATATTTTCCCTGTCGAATGTATAATGAATTTCTCTATCCCCTTACATTAAACCTTACTCTGCACCCTAAATCCACAATGTAAAGGCTTTCCTCACACAATTCTACCTAAATATAATTCCACCCAACCCCTAGTGATAAACTTTAACATAACTCTCTTCATCTATTGTGTAATGAACTTCTAAACACAAAGTTCTGCAAAACAAGAAAAATGTATCTAATTTACAAAACTCAACATCCCAAAACCCCAACAAATCAAAGTTCTTTTATAAATTCAGATTAAAGTCCATTCAGTTGAACTTCTTGAGCCGTCTCATCTTCTACTCCATTGATCTAAGATGTCTTTGACTCTGGGCCAGTTGTTTTTCCAGAGCTGATGTCCGATACACCTCTTCACTTCTTCTTCATCCGGCCGGTGTTCCTGAAGCATTCCTATTAAGAATAGATTAAAGAATGTATTAATAAGTTATTATGATATAGACATCGAAAAACATCTGATCGAACATTAATCTTACCGATTATATAGTCCACCCGCATTCTGTTCTGCTGTTTCCTCCACCGATCATACAGGTGCTGTCCATGGACTGTGGACTCTGTGAAGCATCTCTTCAGTGCTGGTGGCTCCTTCTCCACAGTCAGCGGATATTTATCAGTGAATATTTTATATTCCTCCTCTTTGGTCCTCATCACGGGAGGAGAAGACTTTCTTTCCTTGACTTGTTTGATCTGTTGTTCCTCCTCCATTGCAGCTCTTTAGGAGACACAAATGATTTAGTAAAAGAGAGAAAATAATATAATAATCCCAATATATGTCAAGGGGGAAGAATACGAACATAACACTGCTCAGATACTTACTTTGAGGTGGCAGCCTTCTCTTGGATTTCACAAATAAGTTCTTCCCGCAGCAACGCTGCTCTGGCCATGCCATGCATGTATATCTTCATGTAGACCGGGTCAGCAGCTCTATTTAAAGAAAATAAATGAAAATTAATAAATGAATGAAAAAGTTATGATTTTCTTTCTTTTCATTTATTATAAGACCTGTTTTTACTTTTACCTCTTTGCGAGATTCTCTTTGGCAATTCCCTTGTTCAGCCTTTTTTCAAACGGTCCAATTGCATTAATAAAGCTATAGGCCAGATCAGATGTCTTCTCGTCTTTGTAATCTCGTAATGTGGCATTCATCAGGTAATAGAGAAACTCCATCAAATTATTGTGATATTTGAAGACGTTCTGATGGGTGTTGCCAATTTTCAGGAGCTCGTTGAAGTATTCGTATGTCTTCTCGATTTTGTAAAAGAAGTTCAATGACGGCTTCTTATTGTCCATGTAGTACAGGTAACGACCGATGTACTTTACCTAAAATGATCAATTGAAATAAGATGAATAAAAGAGGAGCAGACGCTTACACAGATCTAGGTTACATAAAGATCAGCTTCTTACCTCCTGTTTGCACCTCACGACACTTAAGGACTTTGAAAGATATTTCACAAATCCAGAAAACGGCTCTAACTCCAGAGAATGTCTCCTGTACATCCCGGCTTCACACATCTTCTTCCTCAGCGGGTTGTTACAGGAAATCTTGGGCTGAGTTTTCAATGTTTCTGTCTCCATCGCTTCGTCCTCTTCTTCCTCTTCTTCTTCGTCCTCTTCTTCTTCCTCCTCTTCTTCCTCTTGGTTTTCTTGCTGGTCAGTTATCTTTTCTGTCCCTTCGCTCCTCTGCTCTACTGTACTTTCCTCTTCAGAGTCACCTGTCAGGATTACTTCTTCTTCTTCGTTCTTTCTATCATCTTCTGGGTGTTTAGTGCTATTAAACAATGAGATACAATTTAATTTTACTTCCATAGGAATGTTTTTGAGTATTTACATAATGTTTGGAGATGAAATGTTCCTTACTTCGTTTTCTTACGTCCGCTGTTTTTTTCTTTGACCTGTCGTGCACGTTCTTCCCCCACTGCGGCTCTAGTCCCACATTCACTGCTCTTCTCTGGAGTCCTTGGTTGAGAATCTTTCATCTCCACTCGGCTTTCTTGACTTTTGTCTTGATTATTCCTGAAATTTTCAAAAACAAAATGAATAATTTTTAAATCACACATGAAATAATAAAATATTTCTTATAAAGACCATTACTATAGATGCTGGAATTATACAAACCTTGGCATATGAGGATTATTGTAGATTATAAATCCACGACCTTTAAGGAACCCAAGGACGTTTTCTAGGCATCTTCCATCGCATACGAGCTTCGCAACCTGATGGTAGTTGATTGCAAGGCCCTTTGAAGCTACAGTCACCAGGTTTTTCTTGGCTGTAGCGACCATAGCCTTTATATCATCATCACTGCTGTTTTTCATACATTTTCTGCGCAGGTGGGTACCCAAGAAATTGTCTGTCTTAAAACATATGGGGCAGGTCATTGGGGTTCTGTTTTGCCTGTTTAACAAAAAAATATTTATTATGGTTATATTTATATTTTTGAAGAGGTTTTCTGCCAGACATATAAAATAGGAATAAGGAAGACCAGTATACTTACACTTTGGATGTCATGTTTAGCTCTGAGATGATAGAACCAGATCTGTAAACACAACAATTAATAAAGCCTTAAAAAAAAGTTATAAGAAAGATTATAAGTCAAGAACTGAATTAATGGAAAAAGATTTCAAAAATGCTTTAACAGGAAAAGTAAAATTGAAAAATAGCAAAAAGAAAAAGCAAATAAAGTAAATTCTTTAGAGATCAGTCCGGTAGAGAGAGCAGAACTTCAGTGAATCCGCAAAAGTGACTGAGGACCTGGACTCTGAACTGTCCTTTTATGTAGAAATGTCATATCCTCCGACCAGTAGAATCACTCACTTTAATTCTTCTTTTGTTTCCTAACTGGCCAATAATAAACTGTCAAATAATTCCCTTTGTTAGAACTACATGGAATCATTAGCATTTTTAGAAGGTGTGAAAACTCAGCAAGAAACCTGCGCAAGTTACTGAAAACTCCTCACAAACATCAATGTTACTTTACTAATAATGCTGAAAGTAAAGGGAAATATACAAAATTGTGAACATATAAATATATAAATAAACATTTACTTAATTGTCCATTCGACTCGGCAGGAACTCGTTTTATTCTAAGATGTAGATTGTCGGGATCTTCAGCTATAAAGGAAAAAACTAAGAGAAGAAATACTGAGGTTAAGTCCTGGTGTGAGAACATACGGTATAAGATCTGGGATTTTCTAATAACTAATGGTAATAAATGTCTCCTGTCATTACCTGGAGAACCGCCCTTCCCCCATCTGCCTCCTGGACGGTGTTTGGATGAGCGGTGATGGGGGTACTTGTGCTCTAAAATAAATAAAGGAACATTAACCCCTTCCCGACATCCGCCGTATATATACGGCGCACGCCGGGTGGGGGAATATGGAGCGGGCTCACGGGCTGAGTCCGCTCCATAGAGCGAGTGTGTCGGCTGTGTCTTACAGCCGTCACTTCCGGGTTACGTGCGGGATCCCGCTTGTTTAACCCGTTAAATGCCGCGTTCAATAGAGATTGCGGCATTTAAATTACTAAAAACAGGGGGGGCGACCCCCTGTAACGTCTCGGCGAGATCGGGGGGAGCCGTTGGTTCACACGGCTGCCTGGGGGCCTGACAAAGTACCCCAGGTCCGCCATCCGGCAGGGCTTCATAGGAGACTGTCAGAATCACAATATACTGCAATACATTAGTATTGCAGTATATCATGCAAGCGATCTAACGATCGCTGGTTGAAGTCCCCTAGGGGGACTAATACAACTTTTAAAATGAGTTAAATAAAGGTGGGTTTTTTTGTGTAAAAAAAAATTAAAAATTAAAAGTTCAAAAAACCCCCCTTTTCCCCCTAGAGCACAGTAAAAAATTAAATAAATAAACATAATTGGTATCGCCGCGTCCGTAAAAGTCTAAACTATCACAATATATAATTATTTAACCCGCACGGTGAACGCCAAAAAAAAAAAAAAATTGTAAACGCCAGAATCTCTATTTTTTGGTCACCTAATCTCCCACAAAAAAATGAAATAAAAAGTGATCAGACCGTCACATTTATACCAAAACGGTATTATTAAAAACTACAGCTTATCACGCAAAAAAATAAGCCCTTATACCACTTAATCGATGGAAAAATAAAGAAGTTACGGCTCTTGGAATTTGGCGAAACAAAATAAATTTTCTTTCTACCCCACAAAAATTTTTTTTCCCGTTTTCTAGTACATTATACGGCAAAATAAATGGTGCTACAAAAAACAAAAACTCGTCCTGCAAAATTTTTGTTAATGATGTGATGAAGATTGGTGATTCACAAATTAATGTAAGAATTGTATAGCTACAGCAGCACTCACTCACAGCAATGGCTGCATCTCTCTGCACAAAAGCCAAAGCTGTTTAGGTCCTACAATTTTTTTATGAGCGCCACATAGGACATCCAGAAGAAGCTGTGCAAGGGGAGCTATGAGCTGGTACTTATCCTTATAATATACATATATACTTATTTCAGGTTTCATATTTACGTTTACATTAAACGACACCCAACCTTGACACCTTGAGGGTAACAACCTAAGAATGTCACCTCCTAAACATTGACACCTACCGACCAATAGACCAATGTAACACCTTCACTTCTTAATCCACATAAACGTGGCTTATTGTTGACACCTTGGTTTGAGTTCATTAAACAATGGCACCTCCCAAGTATTGACACTTTCCTAACATTAGCATTGTGGAATCTCAGGAACCTCCTGACACGTGCACTTAATATTACAGTCTATATTATATATATTACTACTGTGTGTTACTGGTATATAAAGTCAAATTATGTTATTAGACAGACGATTACTTCAAAATATACAACTAGAAATGATTCATTATCTTGAGGTCCTGCTTGTCTTAAACACTTTGTGCACCTTTACATTATTTTATTATTTATTAAATCAATGGGGGGAATTTATCAGCAGTTCTATGGCAGTTTTCTGGCGTAAAACTGAAGAATGGAAATGCAAAACGCAGATGTGAACGAAGCCGAAGTTATGAAAGTGGATGTGATTGATATTAGGTGGATTATTTGTGTCAGAAACTCGCAGGTTCCGCTCCCAGCCAAGTCGTCAGTTCAGTTAAATTGACAGTATTGGATGACAAGGAATGGTACAACTTCTATGTAAACTGGATACATAAACGCTGTATTATAAAAGGTTACAATTTTGTTTTTTGTAACAGTTAATAAAAAAATTGCTTAAAGTAAAAAAATAAAACATTTTCACAGCCTTTAAAGCATCTATGACGAGGCGTGGAGTGAAGTATGACCGTAAGTAACTTTCTCCTCATTATTTATTCTCATTTTTGGTTTGCTTTCCTGTCCTTTAAACGTTTCCCCTTAATGTTCATTTATTTATTTTATGCACAAGTTCCCCCATCGCCGCTCATCCAATCACCATCAGTATTTCTTCTCTTTGTTTTTTCCTTTATAGCTGAAGAACCCGACAATCTACATCTTAGAATGAAACGAGTTCCTGCCGAGGCGAATGGGCAATTAAGTAAATGTTTATTTATATATTTATATATGTTCACAATTTTGTATATTTCCCTTTACTTTCAGCATTATTAGTAAAGTAACATTGATGTTTGTGAGGAGTTTTCAGTAACTTGCGCAGGTTTCTTGCTGAGTTTTCACACCTTCCAAAAATGCTAATGATTCCATGTAGTTCTAACAAAGGGAATTATTTGACAGTTTATTATTGGCCAGTTAGGAAACAAAAGAAGAATTAAAGTGAGTGATTCTACTGGTCGGAGGATATGACATTTCTACATAAAAGGACAGTTCAGAGTCCAGGTCCTCAGTCACTTTTGCGGATTCACTGAAGTTCTGCTCTCTCTACCGGACTGATCTCTAAAGAATTTCCTCCATCTTTTTGCTCCTTTTTGAATTTTACTTTTCCTGTTACAGCATTTTTGAAAGCTTTTTTCATTAATTCAGTTCTTGACTTATAATCCGACAGCTTTATTTTAAGGCTTTATTAATTGTCGTGTTTACAGATCTGGTTCAATCATCTCTGAGCTAAACATGACATCCAAAGTGTAAGTATACTGGTCTTTCTTATTCCTATTTTATATGTCTGGCAGAAAACCTCTTCAAAAATATAAATATTAACTCTAATAAATACTTTTTTGTTAAACAGGCAAAACAGAACCCCAATGACCTGCCCCATATGTTTTAAGACAGACAATATGCTGAGTACCCACCTGCACAGAAAATGTATGAAGTACAGCAGTGATGATGATATAAAGGCTATGGTCGCTACAGCCAGGAAAAACCTGGTGACTGTAGCTTCAAAGGGCCTTGCAATCAACTACCATCAGGTTACGAAGCTCGTATGTGATGGAAGATGCCTAGAAAACGTCCTTGGGTTCTTTAAAGGTCGTGGATTTATAATCCTCAATAATCCTCATATGCCAAGGTTTGTATAATTCCAGCATCTATAGTAATGGTCTTATAGAAAGATGAGTTCATGTATTTTATTTTTTTTATGTGTGATTTAAAAATGATTAATTTATTTTTTTCTCCAAATTTCAGGAATAATCAAGACAAAAATCAAGAAAACCGAGTGGAGATGAAAGATTCTCAACCAAGGACTCCAGAGAAGAGCAGTGAATGTGGGAATAGAGCCGCAGTGGGGAAAGAACGTGCACGACAGGTAAAAGAAAAAAATAGTGGATGTGAGAAAACGCGGTAAGGAACATTTTTTTCTCCAAACTTTATGTATATCTTCAAAATTATTCCTATGGAAGTAAAAATAAATTGTATCTCATTGTTTAATAGCACTCAACACCCAGAAGATGATAGAAAGAAGGAAGAAGAAGAAGTAATCCTGACAGGTGACTCTGAAGAGGAAAGTACAGTAGAGGAGAGAAGCGAAGGAACAGAAAAGATAACTGAGCAGCAAGAAAACCAAGAGGAAGAAGAGGATGAAGCGATGGAAACAGAAACATTGACAACTCAGCCCAAGATTTCCTGGAACAACCCGCTGAGGAAGAAGATGTGTGAAGCCGGGATGTACAGGAGACATTCTCTGGAGTCAGAGCCGATTGCTGGATTTGTGAAATATCTTTCAAAGACCTTAAGAGTCGTGAGGTACAAACAGGAGGTAAGAAGCTGATCTTTATGTAACCTAGATCTGTGTAAGCGTCTGCTCCTCTTTTATTCATCTTATTTCAATTGATCATTTTAGGTGGAGAACGTCGCTCGTTACCTGTACTACATGGACAATAAGAAGCCGGCATTGAACTTCGTTTACAACATTGAGAAGACCGTCGACTACTTCACCAAGCTCCTGAAAATTGGCAACACCCATCAGAACGTCTTCAAATATCACGAATTTGAAGCGGTTTCTCAATTACCTGATGAATGCCACATCACTAGATTACAAAGACAAGGAGACATACGATGAAGCCCGTTGCTTGAACTGTAACCTTGGAGCGTTTCAAAAAAGGCTCAGCAAAGAAATCACCAAGGAGAAGAACGCAAAGAGGTAGAGTAAAAACAGGTAGTGTAAAAAAACGTAAAAGAAAAAAAATCTTAACTTTTGGAATAACTTTTTTATTCATTTATTATTTTTAATTCATTTTCTAAAAATAGAGCTGCTGACCCGGTCTACATGAAGAAATTAATGGAAGACATGTTCAGAGCAGCGTTGCTGCGGGAAAAAATATTTTGTGAAATACAAGAGAATGCTGCCACCTCAAAGTAAGTATCTGAGCAGTGTTATGTTCGTATTCTTCCCCCTTGACATATATTGGGATTATTGTTTTCTATTTTCTCTTTTACTAAATCATTTGTGTCTTCTTCAGAACTGCAATGGAGGAGGAACAACAGATCAAACAAGTCAAGGAAAGAAAGTCTTCTCCTCCCGTGATGAGGACCAAAGAGGAGGAATATAAAGTATTCACTGATAAATATCCGCTGACTGTGGAGAAGGGGCCACCAGCACTGAAGAGGTGCTTCACAGAGTCCACAGTCCATGGACAGCACCTGTATGATCGGTGGAGGAAACAGCAGAACAGAATGCGGGTGGACTATATAATCGGTAAGATTAATGTTCGATCAGATGCTTTTCGATGTCTATATCATAATAACTTATTAATACATTCTTTAATCTATTCTTAATAGGAATGCTTCAGGAACACCGGCCGGATGAAGAAGAAGTGAAGAGGTGTATCGGACATCAGCTCTGGAAAAACAACTTGCCCAGAGTCAAAGACATCTTAGATCAATGGAGCAGAAGATGAGACGGCTCAAGAAATTCAACTGAATGGACTTTAATCTGAACTTGATTCATCGGGATCTGGAATGTTGGGTTTTGTTAAGTTAAGATATTTTTCCTCGCTAACATAACATTGAACGTTCCTTACACTATAGATGAGAAGAGTTGGGGGGTTGGGATATAGGGTTTGCATTGGACCAGAAGGATTTTAGGGTTAGGGATTGATTTGAGAAGATATTTAGATTTAAGGTGTTAAAAGAGCAGAAATGTATCAAATTCATAGGTAAATGGTGAAGTTGAATAATAGGGGTTAGGGGTAAATAGTGCTAAAGAATATGTACACCTCACCTGCATAAGCATTTTTTTTATGAATGTATTTATGAATGTATTTTGTGTTTTTAATCAACTATTAAAATCACTTTTTATTTTTTTATCTTTTTTATTTTTTAAGTTTTTTGAGTATCCTGTTTACATAAAACTTGTATCGTTTTGCTAAGGTCAATTCCACCAGTTAAGCTAAACTGATGGGTTTAACTAAAAGTGTCTCACAATAAACCACACATAATGCACCATCACAATAAACCACACATAATGCACCATCACAATATACCACACATAATGCACATCACAATATACCACACATAATGCACATCACAATATACCACACATAATGCACCATCACATTATACCACACATAATGCACCATCACAATATACCACACATAATGCACCATCACAATATACCACACATAATGCACCATCACAATATAAAACACATAATGCACCATCACAATATACCACACATAATGCACCATCACAATATACCACACATAATGCACCATCACATTATACCACACATAATGCACCATCACAATATACCACACATAATGCACCATCACAATATACCACACATAATGCACATCACAATATACCACACATAATGCACCATCACATTATACCACACATAATGCACCATCACAATATACCACACATAATGCACCATCACAATATACCACACATAATGCACCATCACAATATACCACACATAATGCACCATCACAATATACCACACATAATGCACCATCACAACCTCTCCCCTCATACAATAAGTGAGCAGGTCATGTGGCCTACACAGGCCGCTGGCCACCTCACTCATGACCCATATTAAGCCACTTATTGCAGTTCAGTAGGAACAGTCCACAGGCTGTAAAGAAAGTCCAATGCACAGTTATATCCGGGTCAGACAGCAATGTCTGGAAACACCATCACAAGGTTCAAGAAATTTCTACAAAAGTTCCACGTCATCTGTTAGTATTGGAAGACCTGATCCCGTGACTTCCAGGACAGTCCAGCCTGTGAGATGGAGTCTCTGGGGTCAGGAGGTTTCTTGGGACCTTTTATCGCGTTTAAAGGTTTCTGCAAACCCCGCATGATTCATCCAGACACTTTTCTCCCCACTGCATCCCACCACCATATATTGGGTAATGCTGGCCGACTATCTGACCCATCACCCAGGCAAAGATCAGACCAGAAAATACAGTCACTGTTCAGAATTGTAGTGAGTCCAGAGCATTTGGTGGGAGAAGATGGGGAGGTAGAAGTCCAATCAGTTTGAGAAAAATAGGGCCATAATTGAAAAGTATCTGAAGTCTGACTATCCTGAAGGTCACCACTGCTGTTGAGACCATTGTCTTGTCACCCTTCGCAGACCTGCTCCTCCATCGCTCCTTCTTCCACCTTAGAACTCGCTGACACTCCAGTGTTCTCCTCAACCATGTTGGAAGACTGTGCGCCTGGAGAGTCCATACTGACTTCAACTTCCACAACATCATTGGACAAAGACAAATAAGACCTCAAGGTATCAATAGAGTTGGGTTCCTCGACCTCTTGGAAATCCTGGGGTGAAGGAAATGCTGGAAACACATTGCCAGGAGAAGCACAAACATCATTGCTCACTAGGGGATCTGTTTTGTGTGACTTAACCTCAGTTGGGCTTTCTGAACTGGAACTGGTGATCTTGGTGCTAAAGGTTTCAGGAGATCCAGTGCTGGTTGATACACGATCAACAGAGCCAGTGATGACAGGGCAACTCCAACAGAGTTTTTTGCATCCAATGCTGACAGAAGAGCACCATCACACTGGTTATATCTCCTGTTTCTTCATCATCCACAGGATTTGTTTCTGTAGATCTACAGACATCATTTGTATGCATTCCTTCCAGTCCTGAATTAAGCTCAAAATCTTTTCCCTCTTCCTGGTGCTCCCACTTCTTATGGGATAAGCTGCCCCCACACCCCACATCACTCACCTCAGGATACTCTGGAGCTTTCTCTGGAGATCTGTAGCGATCAGAGCCTGGAGCAGCAGCACAATCCTTATAACACTGTGCTGGCCGTTCACACCATGTTTGCGGCACCTCTCGCTCCGCTTGTACCAGAGACCAATTCCAGTCCCAGTCCCAGAACTGATCATCCTCTGTGGTCGGACATCCCAGAACATCCAGGGCCGCCTGGTGTAACTCCCTAGCTCGCACAAGAACTTGTTCCTTCCTTGCCATAGTCAGAGCCTGATCCCAAGCCCAGCATTTAATGTGTTTTGTAGACTTTGGTCTGAGACAGTCCATTGCCTCCTGGTAAACAACAATTGCTCTCCTCATGATAGACATCCTGGTGTACAGACCTCTGTCCATCTCTCCTGCACTCTGTTGATCCCACTACTGACACCAGTTGTTATGGGGGTTAGTCAGGTCAATACACGGTCAGCAGAGCCAGAGACAACAGGGCAATTCCAACAGGGTTTATTGCATCCAATGCTGACAGAACAACTCGCCTTCCATGCAGGAACAGTACGCAGTCCATAAAATCAGGTAATCACAGGAAACTCCTCAGAGCGCCGGCCTCAGCTTCAGCTCCTATGAAGGTCTATATCTAGAACTCCTGATCTTTCCCAGGTCAAGCCTTTATATATCCCTCAAGGGGGGGGCATTTTGTCAGTTTCTAGTTAACCCTTAGCTGAGAGGAATGCATCCTTCATTAGGTACCACAGGTAGTTGACAATCAGATGAGTCACAATCTGGATTCTCTATGCAAAGCAGCTGTACCTAGCACTTTACAGTGAATCCGTCAGTCCTGTGGACCCCACAGGTTCAGTGTCGACTGGTCCTGTGACACGAATGATCCACCTGTAAACAATCACATCTAAGTTTATTTAATCGTCCATCCGCCTCAACAGGAGAAATTGTCCCATTTACAGATGTAGATTGTCGTTGTGACTTTGGGATCGTCAGCACTATAAAGGAAAAACGGAGAAGAAATGCTGATATTAAGTCCTAGTGTGAGGACATACGGTATAAGATCTGGGATTTTCTAATAACTAATGGTAATAAATGTCTCCTGTCATTACCTGGAGAACCTCCCTTCCCCCATCTGCCTCCTGGACGGTGTTGACCGGTGTCGGGGGTTCTTGTTCTCTAAAATAAAAAAATCAACATTAAGGGGGAAAAGTTTAAGAGACAGGAAACTAAACCAAAATTAAGAATAAGTAATGAGGAGTAGAAAGTTACTTACGGCCATACTTCACTCCACGCCTGCTCATAGATGCTTTAAAGCTATGAAAAGGTTTTATATATTTTTTTAATAAAATTTTTTTTTTTTTATTCTAAGCACTTTTTTTTAGAACTGCTGATAAATTCCCCCCAATGATTTAATAAATAATAAAAATAATTTAAAGGTGTACATGGTGTATAAGACAAGCAGGACCTCAAGATAATGAATCATTTTCAGTCTTGTATTTTGAAGCAATCGTCTAATAACATATAAATTGACTTTATATACAAGTAACACACAGGAGTAATATATATAATATAGACTGTAATACTGAGTGCACATGTCAGGAGGTTCCTGAGATTCCACAATGCTAATGTTAGGAAGGTGTCAATACTTGGGAGGTGCCGTTGTTTGGAGACTCCCCACCAAGGTCTTCATACTGGATCAACTTTTTGTGGATTGAAAAGTGAGAGCGGTACATTGGTCTATTGTTTGGTAAGTGTCAATGTTTGGGAGGTCCAGAAAAATAAATCAGCAGCACATCACAGTCCCAGGAAACACTCGAGAGGAACGTTAAATCATGAGAATTTTCCACAGGTGCAGGCAGTGTCGAGTCGTAGCCAGTCCAACTCCAAAATAGACACAAGAAAGTAGAGACACCGCAGCACACGTCGTTTCCAAAGTATCAAAAAAGGTGTCTTTTATTTCACCATAATAAATAGCGACGTTCCGACCCAATTATGGGTCTTTCTCAAGCAATAAACAAAGTGCTAATGTGTCGTTTATATAGGGGAAATGACATCACAACAGTGATTACATATGCAAATGCACGTGCAAAACAATTTAAACAAATGTGCCAAATACATCAATAAAAATACATTCATGTACAAGTAAAAATCACTTACATGACCCTGGCAGATGGATAACCAACCGGACTGTTAAACCAAACTAGTTCCAATCTTGATCTATCGGCGTTCAACAATCCCTATTGACCACGCGCAGGATACGCCATGACAGCGTCGCCGTCACTTAGTTACCACACTCACGTGACCGAAACTACGTGTCGCGTCATCAAGTGCTGATCCCATGGTTACCCGCTCCACACATTCAGTAAGTAGCGTGGTAATTCCTATTTGCGTACCAACATATCATCTCCATAATGTATTACTTAGAAGTGAATAATCATTTACTATGTATTAGATATCATATATTTGATTTTGGAAATGTTATCGTATATTCCTTCATATTCTATATTAATACTTTCTAAGGAGGCATATCCATTATATTCTTAAATCCAACAGCTTTGGACATTAATACAATCATTCAGCGATTGCCCAAGTACAGGGCATACGCAAAGAATGAAGCTCCCATTAAATCCCATACACAGCACCTTCCGAGCCATCTAAAAGGCATCTCACGAGGTAATACCCGTAAGGGATACGTGGAACCCCAAAAATATGGGAAAGATGCAAAAGCACCATAATCTCTATGGGAAACGACCCTATAGTGATAGGTCAACAACAACTGAAAGGGCATAAAGGAGAGATATTATTGTACCCAATAGAATTATACACTTACCTCCAAACACTATACAGAGAAAATATTTTATTTTATTATAACCAATAACATTCGGAGGGAATACGTATGGCAAAGGGATATTGAACAGCGAAAAGAGATATACTGTATTAAAATAGTTTGGAGTTCCATCTTCACAGGGTTTACAAAATCCCAACATGTCTATACAATCTAAAGAAATAAAGAAAAACTATTACAAAAATAACAATAAAATCATAAAAACAACATAACAGAACAATATGTCTGTTAGGTATAAAACGTCAAAGTCTAAGCACTTAAATTTAATAAAAGACCCACAGCAATATGGTATAAACACATATACAAAGGTAGAGCTAGAAGAGAGAGACAATCTTAAATTCCCGATTCAAGCCTCTTGGTTCTAAGCAATCCAGTTCATAAATCCAACGTAACTCCAACCTTTTCAGCATAGCTTTGGATGCCATGTTTAGCTCTGAGATGATTGAACCAGATCTGTAAACACAACAATTAATAAAGCTTTATAAAAAGCTGTCGGAGTATATGTCAACAGCTGAATGAAAAAAAAAATGCTGTAACTGGAAAAGTAAAATTTGAAAAGGAGCAAAAAGAAAAAGCAAATTCTTTAGAGACCGAACAATGTAATTACAGGAGGTCTACAGACAACTTGGAGATGCAAATGTCTATAGGAAGATGTCTCTTGATCCTAGGAAAGACATAGAGAAACACATGCAAATCCTTATAGATAGTGCCTTTGGTTGTGATATCATAGATGCTGATTTACATTTATTTCTTGTTCCTAAATTGCAGATTACACCTATGCTATACTGTCTTCCCAAAGTACACAAAAATCAAACTGCACCCCCTGGTAGACCAATAGTCTCGGGTAGGGATTCTTTATTAAGTCCAATGGCGATCTTTTTAGACAAAGTTCTTAGAATATTTGCCACATCAGTTAGGTCGTATGTGAGAGATACCTCAGACTTCTTGTCTATGATTAGAGAGGTCTCCATTCCCACAGGAGCGATAATGGTCTCGTTTGACGTGACAAGCCTCTACACGTCAATTAACCACGAATGAGGCTTGAATAGTGTGAATAGGGTACTTGACCAGACTGACTTTTCAACAGAGTGCAAGAGTTTCCTTTTAGTATTACTTGAAATTGTACTAACATGCAATTACTTCTTATTCAACGATTAATTATTTTTACAATTAAGATGTACCACCATGGGCTCAAATGTGACACCCACATATGCCAATATAGTCATGGTGGACCTTGAGGAGATGTCAGGCTATGTAACGTGATGAAGTGGAGGAGCAACATCGACGACATCTTCCTCATTTGGACTGGTGACTTAGCATCCCGATCGATATTTCTCAGCCGTTTTTTAGAAAGCTCAAAAAGAAAACAACAAAATTCAATTGGCAAAATAAAGTACAAAGCATCGAATATTCTACACTTTTTAGAAATAAAAAAATCTGGAGCTATAGGTCTTCCGGACTGTGATAGTTACAGGAATGCGATACATATTGGTAGATTTATGGATCGGCAGAGTTTCCTCAACAGAAACTTTGGGTCAATCTTGAATTAAATATGTTATAGAAAAATATAGAAAAATGTGTATGGATTACCCCTCACAACAGATTGAAATATTCTGATTTAAAAAACTCTTTGACCAATCTGTCTATTAGAATTTGGCACAAATTAAATAAAAAATACAGTTTTATACCAATATTTCCCGTTATGCCCCTTTTAGTTTTTAATTACAACAAACTTTTAATATTAAAGAAAGACATTGCATCTGCTGAATTTTACTTTGTTTTTGGTTATTTTTTGTTCCAAAATAAGGAATTAATTTCATTCAAAAAAGCTAAAAATATTTTACTAAAATCTACAACCCATGGACAACGTCACTCCTCGATTTGCGAAGCGATTAAAGCTCCTGTATAGACATTTTGAGCTCATATCCCATATACATTATTACAGATTTATATTCTTCAAAAATTCCACCCCAAAAATCTGGAATCTGGAAAATCTATCAATTACCTCTAATTCAGAAACACCCTCATTTATAGGGAAATGGGAAAAAGAATTAGACAAAAAGTTTTCAAAGTAATAGATTTATGTAGTTCTTAAAAACGTAAATTATTTTTCCAGTTCTATTAAAATACAAGAACTTAACTATAAACTGATCTCACGTTGGTACAAAACACCAGACCTAATAAATAGAGTTAACCCTCGATAAAGGAAATAGAAACTTATCGCATATCGGGTTCAATTGTGACCTCATTCAAACATTTGGGATAAAGATACAAACAATTCTAAGTGCGTTACTAAACCATAAGATGACGCCAACTCTAGATCTGGTATTACTCAATCTAAATGCCTCTTACCAGATTCAGAAGCAGAAATCCAACACACCCGACCTATTGAATGCAGCTAAAACTAATATCACGAGACACGGGACGGAGACAGACACATTATATATCTTACCATGGAGGAAGGAAATCCGTCTGATTCAATCCTTTGAAAAGACAAAATGGTCAATAGATCAGAATCTCGATAGATACCACGAAATGTGCGAAACTTGGTCAAAATTTCAAAATTCGCAATTCCTAGATTCCTAATTATAATTGATACAATAAGTACCTGTCCCCTTACAAATCCTTAACATTCATTGTCAAATGATGGTTTATCCCGAAATGTCATTTATTTTCTAATGTAACGATCAGATTACATAGATAATTATCCAACAGCACAGACATTTGTTTATGTTATTTTTACTTATATGGATAAATTCCCCCTTTTTTCTGTATTCCCTTTTTTTCCTTTTGATTTACTTTTTTTCCTGTGATTAAAAATAATAAATAAAGTATTTAAAAATTAAAAAAATTGTTGGTTTTGTCCCACTAGGGGATATGAAGAAGCGATCCTTTGATCGCTTCTATAATGCCTTAAAATACATACTATAGGGTAATACTGACAGGTAACAGCTAAGTCCATGCTTTAGGACCCCGACTGCCATGTTAACCCATCGGTTTCCCTGTGATTGCTTTGTGGGGCACCGATGGGCTGACAGAGGAAGCCCCCTCCCTCTGAAGAACACCTTAGATGCCATGGTTGGTATTGCTCCTGCGGCTAATCTCGTTTATACAGTGGCAGTACCCACGAGATGCCAATGATGGATATATCCGTCACAGAGCGGGAACTAGCACCCACTTGGGACTGATGAATCCGTCATAGGCCGTTTAAGGGTTAAGCATTTTTCCTTGGCAGCTGTGATGCTTTGATACAACTAGAAGCCCCCCATATTCCTGAGGTGTCTTCTTTGATGTGGTCAAAGCCAAGTACCTGAAAAAGAAGCAGAAACATATAATTTGACTTTATATACAAGTAACACACAGGAGTAATATATATAATATAGACTGTAATACTAAGTGCACGTCAGGAGGTTCCTGAGATTCCACAATGCTAATGTTAGGAAGGCGTCAATATTTGGAAGGTGCCATTGTTTGGAGGCTCCCGACCAAGGTGTCAAGAATAGGCCACGCTTATGTGGATTGAAAAATGAAGGTGTTACATTGGTCTATTATTATTCAGTAAGTGACAATGTTTAGGAGGTGACATTCTTAGCTTGTTACCCTCAAGGTGTCATGGTTCGGTGACATTTAATGTGAAGTAAATATGAAACCTGAAATAAGTATATATGTATATTATAAGGATAAATATCAGTTTATAACTCCCCTTGCACAGCTTCTTTTGAATGTACAATGTGACGCTCATCAAGAAGTTGCAGCACTTGAACAGCTTTGGCTTTTGTACATAGAGATGATTCACTCTCAGCTGATGAATTCTAAACCTCTGGACATGTTTGTGATAGTTGAAGATAGTCGGGTTTGTTAGATTTGGGTCACGCAGCTTGGTGTAGAAGGAGTTGGCCTTTCTATCTTCTTCGCAAAGTCCAGATTTCCACACCATGGGTTCATGTAATAAAGGAACTCTGCCAAGTAACCCACTATGTGTGTGTCACGTAGCGGGTTTGTGGACCCACTAGGCCGCGCCGCCGTAGCAGAGAGGCAGCTGGCCAAACAACATGAACCCCGGAATACAAAGTCCCGCACAAGGGTACCTGGATAGTCCAAACAGTGGCTGCAGCCCTGGGACTGATGGAGATGGGTGCAGCAGGTAACACCAAGTGTGGCGGATGTCACAGGTGCCGCAGGTTGCGCCAGATGTGGCGAATTCCTCTGGACGTGGCAGAAGACACAGGACATGGCGAATTACACAGATGCCGCAGGTTGCGCCAGATGTGGCGAATTCCTCTGGACGTGGCAGATGACACAGGACATGAGACGACTCCGACACTAGTAGGCACAGGAACAAGAACAGCAGGGATACAGGAACAGGTAACAGGGCACGGGTAACAACTGGAACGGGAAACACTAAGGGACCATTTGCAAGACAGACTTAGGATAACTAACAACGCTCAGGCAAGGATCAGAAGTCCTGGGGCCTTCTTATAGACCAGAAAATTATGGCAGTTGATGATGATGATTTCCTCTTGTGCGTGCGATGGCCCTTTAAGTCTGGGCACGAGCGTGATTGCGCACCCTACGGGACACAGCAGACCGGAGCGGAAGTGAACGCTAGCGTCTCCTAGGAAGGAGATGGGGACCACCGCTCACAAATCCATGGTTGCAGGCATCGGAAGGTGAGTAAACCCGACGGCCCGTGGCCATGGACGCTACAGTTTCCCCCCTCTTACGCTCCCTCTTCTTAGGACCAGAGCGAGAGAGGATTTTTTTTATAAGAGCAGGAGCACTAAGGTTCTCTTCTGGCTCCCAGGAGCTCTCCTCAGGACCAAATCCTGTATCTGCTTTTCGCTTCATGCGATCGACTGCCAGCAAAATAGAGGACCGGGTCTGTTGCCAGATTTGCAGAAAGTCCCCATATGCAGAGTCAGCAGCGGGTACCTGAGATGTGGTCGACACTGGAAGAGGGACTCTAGGATGTTGACTGTACCCAATGTGAAATGGAGTGGAAGTGGTGGACTCACTTGTGTGGTTGTTGTATGAGATCTCGGCCCATGGAAGAAGCTGTACCCAGTTATCGTGCTGTAAAGAGATGAAGTGGCAGAGATAATTCTCCATGATCTGGTTGATCCTCTCAACTTTCCAATTGGACTGGGGGTGATAGACTGAGGAAAAGTTAAATCTCACATCCAGGAGTTTACAGAGGGCTCTCCAGAACTTTGAGGTAAACTGAACCCCCCGGTCGGACACAATGTGAAGAGGCAAGCCATGCAAGCGAAAGATGTTTTGAATGAAAAGACACGCCAGTCGGGGAGCAGAAGGTAGGCAAGACCATTGCAATGTGTTGCCAGGGGGCATTGGGTACAGGCAGAGGTTGAAGCAGGCCGTCAGGCTTGGAGTGAGTAAATTTGTTAGAAGCACACACCGTGCAAGAAGAGACAAAGTCCAGAACATCTTTAGGTAGCGTGGGCCACCAGAAGTGACGAGCAATCAGGTCTCGGGTTTTACGGACACCAGCATGCCAAGTCAGTTTAGAACTGTTCCCCATTGGAGAATTCTTCTCCTGTCTGCCAACCGAACAAAAATCCTCCCCGAAATGATGTCTCTAAGCTGCAGAGGAGTAGCAGTGACAATGCAGGACGGGTCTATGATAGTCTGAAGGGAATCCACAGTGTCTTCTGTCTCAAACGATCTGGACAGGGCATCGGCCCTCACATTCTTTTCCGCGGGACGGTAGTGGAGCACAAACTGGAAACGGGTGAAGAACAGCGACCACTTGGCTTGACGGGGATTCAGTCGTTGAGCAGACTGCAGGTAGGTAAGGTTATTGTGGTCGGTGAAGATCAGGATGGGGTGAGCTGCGCCCTCCAGAAGATGTCTCAACTCCTCCAGAGCCAAATTAATTCTCAGTAGCTCCCGATCTCCAATAGAGTAATTGCACTCTGCAGAAGAAAAAAAGTCTAGAATAGTAGCCATATACTACTGCCTTTCCTTTGGAGCTCTCCTGGAACAGAAGTGCACCAGCACCAACAGAGGAAGCGTCCACTTCCAGTGAGAACTGCCGAGATACGTCAGGATGATGGAGGAAGCTGAAGTGAAGGCTTTCTTGAGGCTAATAAATGCGGACTCGGCCTCTGGAGTGCACACCTTGGCGGTCACACCCTTCTTGGTAAGAGTAGAGATGGGAGCCGTCAGAGATAAGAAGTTTGAAAAAAACTGCCGGTAGAAATTGGCGAAGACGTGGCCACTCCAGGACAGCTCTCACTTTCTAAGGATCCATCTTGAGGCCTTGATCCGAGATGATGTAGCCCAGGAAGGGCAGAGAAATCCTCTCAAAGATGCACTTCTCCAGCTTGGCGTATAAACGACTCTCCCTTAATCGTAGTAGAACCTGCCTCTGATGAGTCGTCGGATCTGGGGAGAAAATCAAAATATCATCGAGATAAACAACAACACAGACATAGAGGAGATCTCGGAAGATATCATTAACCCCTTCCCGACATGCGCCGTACATGTACGGCGCTGTCGGGAGGTGCTTCCCGCAAAGCGCCGTACATGTACGGCGCAGTGATTGTGCGGGCTCAGAAGCAGAGTCGGCACCATCACCGTGGGGTGACAGCTGTATTATACAGCTGGCACCCTCCTGTAACTGCCAGGACCGGAGCTATTCTCCGATCCGGCAGATTAACCCCTCAGATGCTGCGCTCAATAGAGCGCAGCATCTGATAGGTTTTCACCCGATCGGCAACCCAGTGATGCAATCGCTGGGTTGCTGTGGCAATCGGACACCAGAAAATGGCGTCCGAGTCTGCCTTGTACGGGAGCCCATGAGGACCCGCCTTCAGCGTGTCCTCATAGGCTTGCTGTCAGTGAATAACTGACAGCGCTAATACACTGCACTTCGTATGTAGTGCAGTGTATTAGAGTAGCGATCGGGGCATCAGGCCCTCATGTCCCCTAGTGGGACAAGTCAGAAAAGTAAAAAAAAGTAAATAAAAATGTGGTAAAACAATAAAAACACACACATTTCAAATAAAAATAAAGCTAAACTGACTTTTTTCCCATAGTAAGTCTTTTATTATGGGAAAAACCGTAAAAATTAAAAAAACTATACATATTTGGTATCGCCGCGTCCGTAACGACCCAAACTACAAAACTATTATGTAATTTATCCCGCACGGTGAACGCCGTAAAAAAAAAACATGAAAAACAACGCCAGAATCTTTGCTTTTAGGTCACATCTCCTTCCAAAAAATGCTATAAAAAGTGATCAAAAAGTCACATTTACTCCAAAATAGTACTAATAAAAACTACAATCCGTCCCGCAAAAAATAATCCCCGACACCGTTTAGTGCACGCAAAAATAAAAAAGTTATGGGTCTTAGAATATGGCGACACAGAAAACAAATGATTTTATAAAAAGTGATTTTATTGTGCAAAAGCCGCAATACATAAAAAAACTATATAAATTTGGTATCGCCGTAATCGTATCGACCCGCAGAATAAAGCTAACATGTAATTTAGGGCGCACTGTAGATGCCGATAAAAAAACCAATAAAAAACGATTCCAGAATTGTTTGTTTTTGGTAATTTCCTTTACCAAAAAATGAAATAAAAAGTGATCAAAAAGTCGTATGTGTTCTAAAATGATACCAATAAAATCTACAGCCCGTCTCGCAAAAACAAGCCCGCACACCGCTCAATCAACTGAAAAACAAAAAAGTTACGGCACTAGTAATGCGGTGATGAAAAAACATCTCAATGCGCGGGCCGGAGGGGAACATTCCTTCAGTTTCAGGGCCCTAGTATTTAGGAACTAGGAAAGGGAAGGGACATAGCACATCCGCTGGAAGCGAGGGCGCCCGTATTATACCAGCGCAAAACTTTCCCAGCAATATTTCCCAAACTACGAAGGAGAAAAAGTCCCCAAAAGGTGCAGAGCGTTACAGAAGGGGGATAAGAAAGAAAACCGTTTATCAGTGTGACACAGGCCTGCGCATAACAGATCGCTTCACATCGTAACACACATCTATGGATAATTGTATTATTTACCCCATTATTATACCCTCTTATTATGCCCTGATGTTCTCCGCACAGATAACATATACCCCTGATATACTCCGCACAGATTACATATACCCCTGATATACTCCGCACAGATTACATATACCCCTGATATACTCCGCACAGATTACATATACCCTGATATACTCCGCACAGCTTACATATACCCCTGATATACTCCGCACAGATTACATATACCCCTGATATACTCCGCACAGATTACATATACCCTGATATACTCCGCACAGCTTACATATACCCCTGATATACTCTGCACAGATTACATATACCCCTGATATACTCCGCACAGATTACATATACCCTGATATACTCCGCACAGATTACATATACCACCACATTATAAACTGAAATACCAGCAAAACCCCAAACAGAACTGTTACCAAGCAAAATCCATGCTCAAAATGGCGGTCTATTCCTTCTTAGCCCTACAGTGTGCCCAAACAGCAATTTATGGCCACAAGTAAGGCATTACCATACCCGGGAGAACCCGCTTAACAATTTATGGGGTAAGATTCTCTAGGGGCACAACATCTTGTGCGGTGAATGGGCAGATCAGTGGAAAAATTGCAATTTTCACTTTGCACCATCCACTGCGTATTCATTTCTGAAAAACACCTGTGATGTCTAAATTCTCACTACACCCCTTGATAAATGCCTTTAGGGGTGTAGTTTCTAAAACGGGGTCACTTTTGTTTGGTACATCAGGGGTTTTGCAAATGCAACATGGCGTCCGCAAACCATCCCAGCAAAATCTACGCTCCAAAAGATAAGTACCGCTCCTTTTCTTCTGAATGCTCCCATATATGTAAACAGCTGATTATAACCACATATGGGGTGTTACCGTACTCGGGAGAAATTACTTTACAAATGTTGGGGTGCTTTTTCTTCTCTATTCCTTGTAAAAATGAAAAATGTTGATCTAAAACTACATCTTGTTGGAAAAAAAAAATATTTTTCATTTTCATAGCTTAATTCTAATTAATTCAGCAAAAAACCTTTGGGATCAAAATTTTCACTATACCCCTATATGATTCCTCAGGGGGTGCAGTTTCCCAAATGGAGTCACTTTTGGGGTGTTTCCACTGTACTAGTACTACAGGGGCTCAGCAAATGTGACATGGCGCCCAGACACTATCCAAAATCCAAATGGTGCTAGTTCCATTCTGAGCCCTACCGTGTGTCCAAACAGCCGTTTGTGACCACATGTGGGGTGTTGTTTTACTCGGGAGAAGTTGCTTTACTAATTTTATGGTGCTTTTTCTCCTTCAGTCCTTGTGGAAATGAAAAAAAAATACCTAAACCTACATTTTATTTGAAAAAATGTAGATTTTCATTTTTACGGCCTACTTCCAATAAGTTCTGTAAAACACCTGTGGGGTCAAACTGCTCACTATACTCCTAGATAATTTCCTCATAGGGTGTAGTTTCCAAAATGGGGTCACTTGTTGGGGGTTTCCACTGTTTTGTCCCCTCAGGGGCTTTGCAAATGCGACATGGCCTCCGCAAACCATTTCTGCTAAATTTGAGTTCCAAAAGCCAAATGGCGCTCTTTCCCTTCTCAGCCTCGCCGTGTCTCCAAACAGCCGTTTATTACTACATGTGGGGTATTGTTTTACTCGGGAGAAATTTCTTTACAAATTTTATAGTGCTTTTTCTCCTTCAGTCCTTGTGGAAATTTAAAAAAATTAGCTAAACCTACATTTTATTTGAAAAAATGTAGATTTTCATTTTCACAGCCTAATTCCAAAAATTTCTGCAAAAAACCTGTGGGGTCAAAATGCTCACTATACCCCTAGATAATTTCCTCAAGGGGTATAGTTTCCAAAATGGGGTCACTTGTTGGGGGTTTCCACTGTTTTGTCACCTTAGGGGCTTTGCAAATGTGACATGGCCTCCGCAAACCATTCCTGCTAAATTTGAGCTCCAAGAGCCAAATGGCGCTCTTTCCCTTCTAAGCCCTGCTGTGTGTCCAAACAACCGTTTATTACCACATGTGGGGTATTGTTTTACTCGGGAGAAATTTCTTTACAAACTTTATGGTGCTTTTTCTCCTTTAGTCCTTGTGGAAATGAAAAAAAATTAGCTAAACCTACATTTTATTTGAAAAAAATGTAGATTTTCATTTTCATGGCCTAGTTCCAAAAATTTTTGCAAAAGAACTGGCCGGTCAAAATGCTTGCTACACCCCTAGATAAATTCCTCGAGGGGTATAGTTTCCAAAATGGGGTCACTTGTTGGGGGTTTCCACTGTTTTGTCCCCTAGGGGGCTTTGCAAATGCGACATGGCCTCCGCAAACCATTCCTGCTAAATTTGAGCTCCAAGAGCCAAATGGCACTCTTTCCATTCTAAGCCCTGCCGTGTGTCCAAATAACCGTTTATTACCACATGTGGGGTATTGTTTTACTCGGGAGAAATTGCTCTACAAATGTTGTGGTGCTTTTTCTACTTTAGTTCTTTTGGAAATGAAAAAAAATTAGCTAAACTTACATTTTATTTGAAAAAATTTAGATTTTCATTTTCATGGCCTAGTTCCAAAAATTTTTGCAAAAAAACTGGCCTGTCAAAATGCTTGCTACACCGCTAGATAAATTCCTCGAGGGGTGTAGTTTCCCAAATGGGGTCACTTTTGGGGGGTTTCCACTGTTTTAGTTCCACAAGACCTGTTCAAAGCTGACATGGTGCCTAAAATATATTCTAATAAAAAGTAGACCCAAAATCCACCAGGTGCTCCTTTGCTTCTGAGGCCGGTGCTTCAGTCCAGTAGCACACTAGAGCCACATGTGGGATATTTCCTAAAACTGCAGAACCTGGGCAATAAATATTGAGTTGCATTTCTTGTGTAAAACATTCTGTGGTACAAAAAAAATGGATTCAAAATGAATTTCTGGAAAAAAATAATGAACTTTGTAAATTTCACCTCTACATTGCCTTAATTCCTGTGCAATGTCTAAAGGGTTAAGAAACTTTCTAAATGCTGTTTTGAATACTTTGAGGGGTGCAGTTTTTAAAATGGGGTGACTTATTGGGGGTTTCTAATATCTAAGGACCTCAAAGCCACTTCACAACTGAACTGGCCCCTGTAAAAATAGCATTTTGAAATTTTCTTGAAAATGTGAGAAATTGCTGCTAAAGTTCTAAGCCTTGTAACGTCCTAGAAAAATAAAATGATGTTCAAAAAACGATGCCAATCTAAAGTAGACATATGGGGGATGTTAGTTAGCAACATTTTTGTGTGGTATAACTGCCTGTCTTACAAGCAGATACATTTAAATTGAGAAAAATGCACATTTTTGCAATTTTTTGCTAAATTTTGGTGTTTTTCACAATTAAATACTGAATGTATCGGGCAAATTTTGCCAGTAACATTAAGTCCAATGTGTCACGAGAAAACAATCTCAGAATCACTTGGATAGGTAAAAGCATTCCGGAGTTATTACCATATAAAGTGAAACATGTCAGATTTGAAAAATGAGGCTCTGTCAGGAAGGTCAAAAGCGGCCAAAGAGGGAAGGGGTTAACGAACTCCTGAAACACTGCAGGAGCGTTAGACAGTCCGAAGGGCATCACTAGGTATTCGTAGTGCCCGTCCCGGGTTTTAAATGCCGTCTTCCATTCGTCACCCTGGCGAATCCGGACTAGGTTATAAGCAGGTCTAGCTTAGAAAAATTTTTGGTTCCTCGTATGCGATCAAACAGCTCGGATATAAGTGGCAACGGGTATTTGTTCTTGACCGTGATCTGGTTGAGACCACGGTAGTCAATGTAGGGTCGAAGGGATCCGTCCTTTTTAACAAAGAAGAATCCCGCCCCGGCTGGGGAGAAAGACTTTCGCTGAAAATATCTGCAAACGGAGCAAATTGGGGGGGGGGGGGGACAGTCCCGCCAATGACTGAGGCAGAGGTGGCTGGACAGGATGGATCTGCAACAGACAGCGACCAAGGCACTTGGAGCCCCATTGGAGAACCGTTCCAGAATTCCAGTCCAGGACTGGGGCATGTAGTCGAAGCCAAGGCAGGCCCAGCAGAACAGGATCGATGGCCTTGGGCAAAACAAGAAAAGAAATCAGTTCAGAATGAAGGATTCCAACCAGGAACTTCAACGGCTTGGTTTTAGAAACGATAAGATCAGGCAGAGGCAGTCCATTTACTGAGGCAACAGCCAAAGATGTCTCCAGCTGAACTGTGGGCAACTGAAGATGATCCACTGGCTCCTTTTGAATGAAGTTTGCCGTAGACCCAGAGTCAAGATAGGCAGAAACCCGATGCGTCCTTTCGCCGGATACTAGGGTCACAGGAATAGTCAGCTTGGAACAGAATGCTCTATTAGATACCGTTCCACCTAGGGTTGTCTCTCCAACCAATCCTAGGCAATGGGGTATCTCTGGCCTCTGGGGACACCGACGCACAAAATGACCTCCGAGGCCGCAATACAAACAAAGTTCAGAAGTGCGTCTGCGTTTTTTCTCCTGGATAAACAATTTGGCTTGGTTACTCTGCACAGGACCCTCTGGTAGGACGGCTGAGGAGGATTGCTGGAAAGTAGAATCCAGAAGTTCTCTCTCCCGGAGAAACTCTTGGGAACGCACCAGGGACCCTCATGTCAACCCGGGAGGCGAGTAGGGCTAGGGCCTTCTTATAGACCAGGAAATCATGGCAGTTGATGATGATGATGATTTCCTCTTGTAGCGTAGATGGCAGATCACGAGCAGCCAGCTCGTCCTTAATCCCCGAAGACAGTCCCTGCCAGAATATGGCCACCAAAGCCTTGTTGTTCCAGGTCAACTAAGCAGCCAGGATACGGAACTGAATGGCACACTCGCCCACGGAGAGGTCTCTCTGGTGTAGGGTCAGTAAAGATGCAGCAGCCGAAGAAACTCTCCCAGGTTCCTCAAAGATCGAGCGGAAGGTCTGTAAGAAGCACTGCAAGTCACAGGTCTCTGATGTTCCCACAGAGGATTAGCCCAGGTCAGGGCTTTGCCAGTAAGGATGAAGGCGATCCTGACGTCATCCGAAGAGAAGTACCGGGCATGTAGTCTGAAAAAATCCACTGCAGGTCCTCGGGTCTCCGTCATAGCGTGGAGGTAGTGGCAGAAAGCACAGGGGATCGATACCAGTACAAGCAGGAAGTGTAGCAGGAGGAACAGCAGGAATGGGTGCGGTGACGACTGTGGTTGGTACAAGCAGCCGATGGGCTATGGTGTTCACCGACAGGAGGAGTTGGCCTTGTCGTGACTGAAGATCCTCCATCTCGGCCAGCAAGGTTTGTGTCGTCAAGGTCTCAGGTTGACCAGCGGGGTCCATGGCCTGAGCGTACTGTCACGTAGTGGGTTTGTGGACCCACTAGGCCGCTCTGCCGTAGCAGGGAGGCAGCTGGCCAAAGAACAGGAACCCCAGAATACAAGTCCCGCACAAGGGTAACTGGATAGTCCAGACAGTGGCCACAGCTCTGGCACTGATGGAGATGGGCGCAGCAGGTAACACCAAACATAGCGGATGTCACAGGTGCCGCAATTTGTGCCAGACGTAGCGAATCCCTCTGGATGTGGCAGAAGACACAGGATGTGGCAGAAGACACAGGACGTGGCGGATGACACAGATTGCGCCAGACGTGGTGAATTCCTCGGGACGTGGCAGATGACACAGGACGTGACACGATTCCGACACTAGTAGGCACAGGAACAAGAACAGCACGGAACAGGAAACAGGGCATGGGTAACAACTGGAACGGGAAACACTAAGGGACAATTTGAAAGACAGACTTGGGATAACTAAAAACGCTCAGGCAAGGATCAGAAGGCCTGGGGACTTCTTATAGACCAGGAAATCATGGCAGTTGATGATGATTATTTCCCCTTGTGCGCGCAATGGCCCTTTAATGCCGGGCACGAGCGTGCGCGCGCACCCTACGGGACACAGCAGTCCAGAGCGGAAGTGACCACTGGCGTCTCCTAGGAAGGAGATGGGGACCATCACGGATCCATGGTTGCGGGCATCGGGAGGTGAGTAAACCCGACGGCCCATGGTCATGGACGCTATAGTGTGCTGTTCTCTTCACTCTCACTCTCTTGATTAAATTTTTACTTTAAATCTATTCAAACTTTTATTTAGTGTTGTCCTCTTCTTGGAAATTTTTGAGGGAGACTTGTTTGAATACAGAGAGGAGAGTGAGGACGTCAGACAGAAAGTGAGAAATAGAAAAACACAGAATACAGATATATGTGATTAGTGTCAGTGAGTGTGTTTTAAAGTGAGGAGAATAGAATAGTTAGCTTTACAATCATTTCTTAGAGAGATAGATTTTAAAGAGAGATAGAAGTCAGTCAGTGTGTTAGTTAGACAGGCAGCCATTGCTGTGAGTGAGTGCTGCTGCAGCTATACAATTCTTACATTAATATGTGAATCAACAATCTTTATCACATCATTCACAAATCTTCTTCCATAATATTAATCCTGGTGCTGATAGCGCACCGCTGCATTCTGAAACAGATGTCATGTACATGTCATCACTTATTGTTTAATATATATCTAATAGTGCCACCAAAAATTGGCATATTGTTCTGCATCAAGCATTTATACTTTTATACATTACCGTTATACTTCAGTTTGTGTCCAAGTGACAATTTTATTTCAAATAAATTGCTATTTCTGATACTACTGTGTGTCTATAAACACCGGGTGGCATCTTCCACCAAAAAGGAATTTTTGGACCATTTCTTAATTTTAGATTGCATAAAAAAATCTGACAGTGCATTGTGTTATTAAACAGGCTGTTTGTTACTTCCGGCTACCATCCGTTTACCCATAGCCATATATGTAGCTGTCACTTTAACATTACTATTGTTGTCTTGGCATGAAAGAGCTTGAAAGGGTTGTCTACGGTCCTAGAAGACCTCAGGCTGTCATACACGACTTTTCAGGACAACCAGGAGACTTTTAATTTGCGACAAATTTATTCGGACAAAATTAAATCGGTTCAATAAAATTGGACCAGAATTGAATTTCAGAAAATTCACTCATCTCTAACAGTAATGATTATATTCTTCTCATGACAAATTAGTGTAGAACACATTCAGAGCTATCAAACAACACCCAGAATATCACATTGGGCAAATAATTTCACTGTCAAATGTATAATGAGTGTCTCTATCCCCTTACATTAAACCCTAACCCTGCACCCTAACTCCACCCCGGCTACCGGTTACAACGGGCTATTTACTCATAGCCATATATGTTATTGTCACATTGAGATCGCTAATGCTGTCTTAACTTTAAAGAGCTTGAAAGGGGTTGTCTATGGTCCTAGAAGACCTCAGGGTGTCATACACAACTTTTCATGGCAATCGGGGCGCTTTTGATTTGTGACAAATTTATTCGAACATAATCGAATCTAACGGCCGGTTCAATAGAATCGGACCGGGATTTTGGGAAATTCAATCATCTCTAACAGCAATGATTATTTTCTTCTTATGACACTATCGTGTAGAACACACTCAGAGCTGTCAAACGACACCCAGAACATCACATTGGGCAAATATTTTCCCTGTCGAATGTATAATGAATTTCTCTATCCCCTTACATTAAAACCTTACTCTGCACCCTAAATCCACAATGTAAAGACTTTCCTCACCCAATTCTACCTAAATATAATTCCACCCAACCCCTAGCGATAAACTTTCTATTTAATGGGTTTCTAACAATACTCAACATTTTAACATTAACCCTTATGTCTTCCCCCAAACCCTATATTCTAACATAACTCTCCCCATCTATTGTTTAATGAACTTCTAAACACAAAGTTCTGCAAAACAAGAAAAATGTATCTATTTTACAAAACTCAACATCCCAAAACCCCAACAAATCAAAGTTCTTTTATAAATTCAGATTAAAGTCCATTCAGTTGAACTTCTTGAGCCGTCTCATCTTCTACTCCATTGATCTAAGATGTCTTTGACTCTAGGCAAGTTGTTTTTCCAGAGCTGATGTCCGATACACCTCTTCACTTCTTCTTCATCCGGCCGGTGTTCCTGAAGCATTCCTATTAAGAATAGATTAAAGAATGTATTAATAAGTTATTATGATATAGACATCGAAAAGCATCTGATCGAACATTAATCTTACCGATTATATAGTCCACCCGCATTCTGTTCTGCTGTTTCCTCCACCGATCATACAGGTGCTGTCCATGGACTGTGGACTCTGTGAAGCACCTCTTCAGTGCTGGTGGCTCCTTCTCCACAGTCAGCGGATATTTATCAGTGAATATTTTATATTCCTCCTCTTTGGTCCTCATCACGGGAGGAGAAGACTTTCTTTCCTTGTCTTTTTTGATCTGTTGTTCCTCCTCCATTGCAGCTCTGTAGAAGACACAAATGATTTAGTAAAAGAGAAAATAGAAAATAATAATCCCAATATATGTCAAGGGGGAAGAATACGAACATAACACTGCTCAGATACTTACTTTGAGGTGGCAGCCTTCTCTAGGTTTTCACAAATAAGTTCTTCCCGCAGCAACGCTGCTCTGGCCATGCCATGCATGTATATCTTCATGTAGACCGGGTCAGCAGCTCTATTTAAAGAAAATAAATGAAAATTAATAAATGAATGAAAAAGTTATGATTTTCTTTCTTTTCATTTATTATAAGACCTGTTTCTCTTCTTACCTCTTTGCGAGATTCTCTTTGGCAATTCCTTTGCTGAGACTTTTTTCAAACGGTCCAATTGCATTAATAAAGTTATAGGCCAGATCATATGTCTTCTCGTCTTTGTAATCTCGTGATGTGGCATTCATCAGGTAATAGAGAAACTGCATCAAAATATTGTGATATTTGAAGACGTCCTGATGGGTGTTGCCAATTTTCCGGAGCTCGGTGAAGTATTTGTATGTCTTCTCGTTGTTGTAAAGGAAGTTCAATGACGGCTTCTTATTGTCCATGTAGTACAGGTAACGACCAATGTACTTTACCTAAAATGATCAATTGAAATAAGATGAATAAAAGAGGAGCAGACGCTTACACAGATCTAGGATACATAAAGATCGGCTTCTTACCTCCTGTTTGCACCTCACGACACTTAAGGACTTTGAAAGATATTTCACAAATCCAGAAAACGGCTCTGACTCCATTGAATGTCTCCTGTACATCCCGGCTTCACACATCTTCTTCCTCAGCGGGTTGTTCCAGGAAATCTTGGGCTGAGTTGTCAATGTTTCTGTCTCCATCGCTTCGTCCTCTTCTTCTTTGTCCTCTTCTTCTTCTTCCTCTTGGTTTTCTTGCTGGTCAGTTATCTTTTCTGTTCGTTCGCTCCTCTCCTCTACTGTACTTTCCTCTTCAGAGTCACTTGTCAGGATTACTTCTTCTTCTTCCTTTTTTCTATGATCTTCTGGGTGTTTAGTGCTACTAAACAATGAGATACAATTTAATTTTACTTCCATAGGAATGTTTCTGAGTATTTACATAATGTTTGGAGATAAAATGTTCCTTACCTCGTTTTCTTACGTCCGCTGTTTTTGTCTTTGACCTGTCGTGCACGTTCTTTCCCCACCGCGGCTCTATTCCCACATTCACTGCTCTTCTCTGGAGTCCTTGGTTGAGAATCTTTCATCTCCACACGTCTTTTTTTTTTACTTTTGTCTTGATTATTCCTGACATTTTCAAAAACAAAATAAATAATTTTTAAATCACACATGAAATAATAAAATATTTATTATAAAGACCATTACTATAGATGCTGGAATTATACAAACCTTGGCATATGAGGATTATTGTAGATTATAAATCCACGACCTTTAAGGAACCCAAGGACGTTTTCTAGGCATCTTCCATCGCATACGAGCTTCGCAACCTGATGGTAGTTGATTGCAAGGCCCTTTGAGGCTACAGTCACCAGGTTTTTCTTGGCTGTAGCGACCATAGCCTTTATATCATCATCACTGCTGTATCTCATACATTTTCTGTGCAGGTGGGTACCCAAGAAATTGTCTGTCTTAAAACATATGGGGCAGGTCATTGGGGTTCTGTTTTGCCTGTTTAACAAAAAAGTATTTATTAGAGTTATATTTATATTTTTGAAGAGGTTTTCTGCCAGACATATAAAATAGGAATAAGAAAGACCAGTATACTTACACTTTGGATGCCATGTTTAGCTCTGAGATGATAGAACCAGAGCCTTAAAAAAAAGCTGTCGGATTATAAGTCAAGAACTGAATTAATGGAAAAAGATTTCAAAAATGCTTTAACATGAAAAGTAAAATTTGAAAAGTAGCAAAATTAAAAAGGAAATAAAGTAAATTCTTTAGAGATCAGTCCGGTAGAGAGAGCAGAACTTCAGTGAATCCGCAAAAGTGACTGAGGACCTGGACTCTGAACTGTCCTTTTATGTAGAAATGTCATATCCTCCGACCAGTAGAATCACTCACTTTAATTCTTCTTTTGTTTCCTAACTGGCCAATAATAAACTGTCAAATAATTCCCTTTGTTAGATCTACATGGAATCATTAGCATTTTTAGAAGGTGTGAAAACTCAGCAGAAAACCTGCGCAAGTTACTGAAAACTCCTCACAAACATCAATGTTACTTTACTAATAATGCTGAAAGTAAAGGGAAATATACAAAATTGTGAACATATATAAATATATAAATAAACATTTACTTAATTGTCCATTCGCCTCGGCAGGAACTCGTTTTATTCTAAGATGTAGATTGTCGGGATCTTCAGCTATAAAGGAAAAAACTAAGAGAAGAAATACTGAGGTTAAGTCCTGGTGTGAGAACATACGGTATAAGATCTGGGATTTTCTAATAACTAATGGTAATAAATGTCTCCTGTCATTACCTGGAGAACCGCCCTTCCCCCATCTGCCTCCTGGACGGTGTTTGGATGAGCGGTGATGGGGGTACTTGTGCTCTAAAATAAATAAAGGAAAATTAACCCCTTCCCGACATCCGCCGTATATATACGGCGCACGCCGGGTGAGGGAATATGGAGCGGGCTCACGGGCTGAGTCCACTCCATAGAGCGAGTGTGTCGACTGTGTCTTACAGCCGTCACTTCCGGGTTACGTGCGGGATCCCGCTTGTTTAACCCGTTAAATGCCGCGTTCAATAGAGATTGCGGCATTTAAATTACTAAAAACAGGGGGACGACACCCTGTAACGTCTCGGCGAGATCGGGGGGAGTCGTTGGTTCACACGGCTGCCTGGGGGCCTGACGAAGTACCCCAGGTCCGCCATCCGGCAGGGCTTCATAGGAGACTGTCAGAATCACGATATACTGCAATACATTAGTATTGCAGTATATCGTGCAAGCGATCTGACGATCGCTGGTTGAAGTCCCCTAGGGGGACTAATAAAACATTTAAAATGAGTTAAATAAAGGTGGGGTTTTTTGTGTAAAAAAAAAACAAAAAATTAAAAGTTCAAAAAACCCCCCTTTTCCCCCTAGAGCACAGTAAAAAATTAAATAAATAAACGTAATTGGTATCGCCGCGTCCGTAAAAGTCTGAACTATCACAATATATCATTATTTAACCCGCACGGTGAACGCCAAAAAAAAAAAAATTGTAAACGCCAAAATCTCTATTTTTTGGTCACCTAATCTCCCACAAAAAATGAAATAAAAAGTGATCAAACCGTCACATTTACACCAAAATGGTATTATTAAAAACTACAGCTTATCCCGCAAAAAAATAAGCCCTTATACCACTTAATCGATGGAAAAATAAAGAAGTTACAGCTCTCAGAATTTGGCGAAACAAAATAAATTTTCTTTTTTACACTTAGGTTTTTACTTGTAAAAGTAGTAAAATATAGAAAAAACTACACATATTTGGTATCAGCGTAATCATATTGACCCATAGAATAAAATTAACACGGTTTTAATTGTACAGTGAATTCTGTAAAAATGGCGCGCAAACAACCATGGAGGCTGTTTTTTTCATTTTCTACCCCACAAATAATTTTTTTCCCGTTTCCTAGTACATTATACGGCAAAATAAATGGTGCTACAAAAAACTACAACTCGTCCTGCAAAAATTTGTGAATGATGTGATGAAGATTGGTGATTCACAAATTAATGTAAGAATTGTATAGCTACAGCAGCACTCACTCACAGCAATGGCTGCATCTCTCTGTACAAAAGTCAAAGCTGTTTAGGTCCTACAATTTTTTTTATGAGCGCCACATAGGACATCCAGAAGAAGCTGTGCAAGGGGAGCTATGAGCTAATACTTATCCTTATAATATACATATATACTTATTTCAGGTTTCATATTTACGTTTACATTAAACGACACCCAACCTTAACACCTTGAGGGTAACAACCTAAGAATGTCACCTCCTAAACATTGACACCTACCGACCAATAGACCAATGTAACACCTTCACTTCTTAATCCACATAAATGTGGCTTATTGTTGACACCTTGGTTTGAGTTCATTAAACAATGGCACCTCCCAAGTATTGACGCCTTCCTAACATTAGCATTGTGGAATCTCAGGAACCTCCTGATGTGCACTTAGTATTACAGTCTATATTATATATATTACTACTGTGTGTTACTTGTATATAAAGTCAAATTATGTTATTAGACAGACGATTACTTCAAAATATACAAATATAAATGATTCATTATCTTGAGGTCCTGCTTGTCTTAAACACTATGTGCACCTGTACATTATTTTTATTATTTATTAAATCAATGGGGGGAATTTATCAGCAGTTCTATGGCAGTTTTCTGGAGTAAAACTGAAGAATGGAAATGCAAAATGCAGATGTGAACGAAGCCGAAGTTATGAAAGTGGATGTGATTGATATTAGGTGGATTATTTGTGTCAGAAACTCGCAGGTTCCGCTCCCAGCCAAGTCGTCAGTTCAGTTAAATTGACAGTATTGGATGACAAGGAATGGTACAACTTCTATGTAAACTGGATACATAAACGCTGTATTATAAAAGGTTACAATTTTGTTTTTTGTAACAGTTAATTAAAAAATAGCTTAGAGTAAAAAAACAAAAACATTTTCATAGCCTTTAAAGCATCTATGACGAGGCGTGGAGTGAAGTATGACCGCAAGTAACTTTCTCCTCATTATTTATTCTAATTTTTGGTTTGCTTTCCTGTCCTTTAAACTTTTCCCCTTAATGTTCATTTATTTATTTTATGCACAAGTTCCCCCATCACCGCTCATCCAAACACCATCAGTATTTCTTCTCTTTGTTTTTTCCTTTATAGCTGAAGAACCCGACAATCTACATCTTAGAATAAAACGAGTTCCTGCCGAGGCGAATGGACAATTAAGTAAATGATTATTTATATATTTATATATGTTCACAATTTTGTATATTTCCCTTTACTTTCAGCATTATAAGTAAAGTAACATTGATGTTTGTGAGGAGTTTTCAGTAACTTGCGCAGGTTTTCTGCTGAGTTTTCACACCTTCTAAAAATGCTAATGATTCCATGTAGATCTAACAAAGGGAATTATTTGACAGTTTATTATTGGCCAGTTAGGAAACAAAAGAAGAATTAAAGTGAGTGATTCTACTGGTCGGAGGATATGACATTTCTACATAAAAGGACAGTTCAGAGTCCAGGTCCTCAGTCACTTTTGCGGATTCACTGTCGTTCTGCTCTCTCTACCGGACTGATCTCTAAAGAATTTCCTCCATCCTTTTTGAATTTTACTTTTTCTTTTACAGCATTTTTGAAAGCTTTTTCCTTTAATTCAGTTCTTGACTTATAATCCGACAGCTTTTTTTTAAGGCTTTATTAATTGTCGTGTTTACAGATCTGGTTCTATCATCTCAGAGCTAAACATGGCATCCAAAGTAAGTATACTGGTCTTTCTTATTCCTATTTTATATGTCTAGCAGAAAACCTCTTCAAAAATATAAATATTAACTCTAATAAATACTTTTTTGTTAAACAGGCAAAACAGAACCCCAATGACCTGCCCCATCTGCTTTAAGACAGACAATATGCTGAGTACCCACCTGCACAGAAAATGTATGAAGTACAGCAGTGATTATGATATAAAGGCTATGGTCGCTACAGCCAGGAAAAACCTGGTGACTGTAGCTTCAAAGGGCCTTGCAATCAACTACCATCAGGTTGCAAAGCTCGTATGCGATGGAAGATGCCTAGAAAACGTCCTTGGGTTCTTTAAAGGTTGTGGATTTATAATCTACAATAATCCTCATATGCCAAGGTTTGTATAATTCCAGCATCTATAGTAATAGTCTTATAGAAAGATGAGTTCATGTATTTTATTTTTTTTATGTGTGATTTAAAAATGATAAAATTATTTTTTCTCCAAATTTCAGGAATAATCAAGACAAAAGTCAAGAAAGCCGAGTGGAGATGAAAGATTCGCAACCAAGGACTCCAGAGAAGAGCAGTGAATATGGGAATAGAGCCGCAGTGGGGAAAGAACGTGCACGACAGGTCAAAGAAAAAAACAGCGGACGTGAGAAAACGAGGTAAGGAACATTTTTTTCTCCAAACTTTATGTATATCTTCAAAATTATTCCTATGGAAGTAAAAATAAATTGTATCTCATTGTTTAATAGCACTCAACACCCAGAAGATGATAGAAAGAAGGAAGAAGAAGAAGTAATCCTGACAGGTGACTCTGAAGAGGAAAGTACAGTAGAGGAGAGAAGCGAAGGAACAGAAAAGATAACTGAGCAGCAAGAAAACCAAGAGGAAGAGGAAGACGAAGTGATGGAGACAGAAACATTGACAACTCAGCCCAAGATTTCCTGGAACAACCCGCTGAGGAAGAAGATGTGTGAAGCTGGGATGTACAGGAGACATTCTCTGGAGTTAGAGCCGATTGCTGGATTTGTGAAATATCTTTCAAAGAACTTAAGAGTCGTGAGGTACAAACAGGAGGTAAGAAGCTGATCTTTATGTAACCTAGATCTGTGTAAGCGTCTGCTCCTCTTTTATTCATCTTATTTCAATTGATCATTTTAGGTGGAGAACGTCGCTCGTTACCTGTACTACATGGACAATAAGAAGCCGTCATTGAACTTCGTTTACAACATTGAGAAGACCATCGACTACTTCACCAAGCTCCTGAAAATTGGCAACACCCATAAGAACGTCTTCAAGTATATCACGAATTTGAAGCGGTTTCTCTATTACTTGATGAATCACTAGATTACAAAGACAAGGAGACATACGATGAAGCCCGTTGCTTCAACTGTGACCTTGGAGAGTTTCAAAAAAGGCTCAGCAAAGAAATCACCAAGGAGAAGAACGCAAAGAGGTAGAGTAAAAACAGCTCTTGTAAAAAAACGTAAAAGAAAAAAAATAGAGCTGCTGACCCGGTCTACATGAAGAAATTAATGGAAGACATGTTCAGAGCAGCATTGCTGCGGGAAAAAAATGTTTTGTGAAATCCAAGAGAAGGCTGCCACCTCAAAGTAAGTATCTGAGCAGTGTTATGTTCGTATTCTTCCCCCTTGACATATATTGGGATTATTGTTTTCTATTTTCTCTTTTACTAAATCATTTGTGTTTTCTACAGAGCTGCAATGGAGGAGGAACAACAGATCAAACAAGTCAAGGAAAGAAAGTCTTCTCCTCCCGTGATGAGGACCAAAGAGGAGGAATATAAAGTATTCACTGATAAATATCCCGACTGTGGAGAAGGAGCCCCCAGCACTGAAGAGATGCTTCACAGAGTCCACAGTCCATGGACAGCACCTGTATGATCGGTGGAGGAAACAGCAGAACAGAATGCGGGTGGACTATATAATCGGTAAGATTAATGTTCGATCAGATGCTTTTCGATGTCTATATCATAATAACTTATTAACACATTCTTTAATCTATTCTTAATAGGAATGCTTCAGGAACACCGGCCGGATGAAGAAGAAGTGAAGAGGTGTATCGGACATCAGCTCTGGAAAAACAACTTGCCCAGAGTCAAAGACATCTTAGATCAATGGAGCAGAAGAAGAGGTGGCTCAAGAAATTCAATGGAATGGACTTTAATCTGAACTTGATTCATTGGGATCTGGAATGTTGGGTTTTGTTAAGTTGTTATTTTTCCTCGCTAACATAACATTGAACGTTCCTTACACTATAGATGAGAAGAGTTGGGGGGTTGGGATATAGGGTTTGCATTGGACCAGAAGGATTTTAGGGTTAGGGATTGATTTGAGAAGATATTTAGATTTAAGGTGTTAAAAGAGCAGAAATGTATCAAATTCATAGGTAAATGGTGAAGTTTAATAATTGGGGTTAGGAGTAAATAGTGCTAAAGAATATGTACACCTCACCTGCATAAGCATTTTTTTTATGAATGTATTTATGAATGTATTTTGTGTTTTTAATCAACTATTAAAATCACTTATTATTTTTTTATCTTTTTTACTTTTTAAGTTTTTTGAGTATCCTGTTTGCATAAAACTTGTATCGTTTTGCTAAGGTCAATTCCACCAGTTAAGCTAAACTGATGGGTTTAACTAAAAGTGTCTCACAATAAACCACACATAATGCACCATCACAATAAACCACACATAATGCACCATCACAATATACCACACATAATGCACATCACAATATACCACACATAATGCACCATCACAATATACCACACATAATGCACCATCACAATATACCACACATAATGCACCATCACAATATACCACACATAATGCACCATCACAATATACCACACATAATGCACCATCACAATATACCACACATAATGCACCATCACAACCTCTCCCCTCATACAATAAGTGAGCAGGTCATGTGGCCTACACAGGCCGCTGGCCACCTCACTCATGACCCACATTAAGCCACTTATTGTAGTTCAGTAGGAACAGTCCATAGGCTGTAAAGAAAGTCCAATGCACAGTTATATCCGGGTCAAACAGCAATGTCTGGAAACACCATCACAAGGTTCAAGAAATTTCTACAAAAGTTCCACGTCATCTGTTAGTATTGGAAGACCTGATCTCGTGACTTCCAGGACAGTCCAGCCTGTGAGATGGAGTCTCTGGGGTCAGGAGGTTTCTTGGGACCTTTTATCTCGTTTAAAGGTTTCTGCAGACCCCGCATGATTCATCCAGACACTTTTGTCCCCACTGCATCCCACCACAATATATTGGGTAATGCTGGCCGACTATCTGACCCATCACCGAGGCAAAGATCAGACCAGAAAATACAGTCACTGTTCAGAACTGTAGTGAGTCCAGAGCATTTGGTGGGAGAAGATGGGGAGGTAGAAGTCCAATCAGTTTGAGAAAAATAGGGCCATAATTGAAGAGGATCTGAAGTCTGACTATCCTGAAGGTCACCACTGCTGTTGAGACCATTGTCTTGTCACCCTTCGCAGACCTGCTCCTCCATCGCTCCTTCTTCCACCTTAGAACTCGCTGACACTCCAGTGTTCTCCTCAACCATGTTGGAAGACTGTGCGCCTGGAGAGTCCATACTGACTTCAACTTCCACAACATCATTGGACAAAGACAAATAAGACCTCAAGATATCAATAGAGTTGGGTTCCTCGACCTCTTGGAAATCCTGGGGTGAAGGAAATGCAGGAAACACATTGCCAGAAGCACAAACATCATTGCTCACTAGGGGATCTGTTTTGTGTGACTTAACCTCAGTTGGGCTTTCTGAACTGGAACTGGTGATCTTGGTGCTAAAGGTTTCAGGAGATCCAGTGCTGGTTGATACACGATCAACAGAGCCAGTGATGACAGGGCAACTCCAACAGAGTTTTTTGCATCCAATGCTGACAGAAGAGCACCATCACACTGGTTATATCTACTGTTTCTTCATCATCCACAGGATTTGTTTCTGTAGATCTACAGACATCATTTGTATGCATTCCTTCCAGTCCTGAATTAAGCTCAAAATCTTTTCCCTCTTCCTGGTGCTCCCACTTCTTATGGGATAAGCTGCCCCCACACTCCACATCACTCACCTCAGGATACTCTGGAGCTTTCTCTGGAGATCTGTAGCGATCAGAGCCTGGAGCAGCAGCACAATCCTTATAACACTGTGCTGGCCATTCACACCATGTTTGCGGCACCTCTCGCTCCGCTTGTACCAGAGACAAATTCCAGTCCCAGTCCCAGAACTGATCATCCTCTGTGGTCGGACATCCCAGAACATCCAGGGCCGCCTGGTGTAACTCCCTAGCTCGCACAAGAACTTGTTCCTTCCTTGCCATAGTCAGAGCCTGATCCCAAGCCCAGTGTTCAATGTGTTCTGTAGACTTTGGTCTGAGACAGTCCATTGCCTCCTGGTAAACAACAATTTCTCTCCTCATGATAGACATCCTGGTGTGCAGACCTCTGTCCATCTCTCCTGCACTCTGTTGATCCCACTACTGACACCAGTTGTCATGGGGGTTAGTTAGGTCAATACACGATCAGCAGAGCCAGAGACAACAGGGCAATTCCAACAGGGTTTATTGCATCCAATGCTGACAGAAGAACTCGCTTTCCATGCAGGAACAGGACGCAGTCCATAAAATCAGGTAATCACAGGAAACTTCTCAGAGCGCCGGCCTCAGCTTCAGCTCCTATGAAGGTCTATATCTAGAACTCCTGATCTTTCCCAGGTCAAGCCTTTATATATCCCTCAAGGGGGGGCATTTTGTCAGTTTCTAGTTAACCCTTAGCTGAGAGGAATGCATCCTTCATTAGGTACCACAGGTAGTTGACAATCAGATGAGTCACAATCTGGATTCTCTATGCAAAGCAGCTGTACCTAGCGCTTTACAGTGAATCCGTCAGTCCTGTGGACCCCACAGGTTCAGTGTCGACTGGTCCTGTGACACGAATGATCCACCTGTAAACAATCACATCTAAGTTTATTTAATCGTCCATCCGCCTCAACAGGAGAAATTGTCCCATTTACAGATGTAGATTGTCGTTGTGACTTTGGTATCGTCAGCGCTATAAAGGAAAAACGGAGAAGAAATGCTGATATTAAGTCCTGGTGTGAGAACATACGGTATAAGATCTGGGATTTTCTAATAACTAATGGTAATAAATGTCTCCTGTCATTACCTGGAGAACCTCCCTTCCCCCATCTGCCTCCTGGACGGTGTTGACCGGTGTCGGGGGTTCTTGTTCTCTAAAATAAAAAAATCAACATTAAGGGGGAAAAGTTTAAGAGACAGGAAACTAAACCAAAATTAAGAATAAGTAATGAAGAGGAGAAAGTTACTTACGGCCATACTTCACTCCACGCCTGCTCATAGATGCTTTAAAGCTATGAAAAGTTTTTATATATTTTTTTAATTAAATATTTATTTTTTTTTATTCTAAGCATTTTTTTTTTAATTCACTGTTATATATATATTTTTTTTACTTTTACAATACACCTTATATGTATCCTATGATAAACCGGAGAAACAGAGTCCATATATATCAATGTAAGAAACAACTAAATATCTTTATTGAAGAACAGGAATAAAATACATTAAATAACATAGACAGAGAATCCAAAAATAGTCCTTAAATGGATCACAGATGTATACATTGAGTCTGTATATATATTAGAAAACACTGATGGTATACACAGTTACTATGACTCAATGTGACTCCAACATGGGGTACATTAACATAGGAATGGTATCAAAGTTTGAATTGTGTGAAAAAAGACGATATGCCTGTTATATATATCCTGTTTACATAGAAGCTGTATTGTTCTCTGTCAGTCAGTACCGTCAATTCAGCTGAACTGACGACTTGGCTGAGACCGAACCCTGCGTGTCTCTGGCACAAAGCATTCCCCTAATATCAAACACATCCAATATGATAACTTCGGCTTCATTAAAATCTGCGTTGTGCATTTCCTTTCTTCAGTTTTACCCCAGAAGCCTGACATAGAACTGCTGATAAATTCCCCCCAATGATTTAATAAATAATAAAAATAATTTAAAGGTGTACATGGTGTATAAGACAAGCAGGACCTCAAGATAATGAATCATTTTCAGTTTTGTATTTTGAAGCAATCGTCTAAAAACATAAGATTTTATTGTATATACAAGTAACACACAGGAGTAATATATATAATATAGACTGTAATACTGAGTGCACGTGTCAGGAGGTTCCTGAGATTCCACAATGCTAATGTTAGGAAGGCGTCAATACTTGGGAGGTGCCGTTGTTTGGAGACTCCCCACCAAGGTCTTCATACTGGATCAACTTTTTGTGGATTGAAAAGTGAGAGCGGTACATTGGTCTATTGTTTGGTAAGTGTCAATGTTTGGGAGGTCCAGAAAAATAAATCAGCAGCACATCACAGTCCCAGGAAACACTCGAGAGGAACGTTAAATCAAGAGAATTTTCCACCGGTGACGGCAGTGTCGAGTCGTAGCTAGTCCAACTCCAAAATAGACACAAGAAAGTAGAGACACCGCAGCACACGTCGTTTCCAAAGTATCAAAAAAGGTGTCTTTTATTTCACCATAATAAATAGCGACGTTCCGACCCAATTATGGGTCTTTCTCAAGCAATAAACAAAGTGCTAATGTGTCGTTTATATAGGGGAAATGACATCACAACAGTGATTACATATGCAAATGCACGTGCAAAACAATTTAAACAAATGTGCCAAATACATCAATAAAAATACATTCATGTACAAGTAAAAATCACTTACATGACCCTGGCAGATGGATAACCAACCGGACTGTTAAACCAAACTAGTTCCAATCTTGATCTATCGGCGTTCAACAATCCCTATTGACCACGCGCAGGATACGTCATGACAGCGTCGCCGTCACTTAGTTACCACATTCAAGTGACCGCAAACTACGTGTCGCGTCATCAAGTGCTGATCCCATGGTTACCCGCTCCACACATTCAGTAAGTAGCGTGGTAATTCCTATTTGCGTACCAACATATCATCTCCATAACGTATTACTTAGAAGTGAATAATCATTTACTATGTATTAGATATCATATATTTGATTTTGGAAATGATATCGTATATTCCTTCATATTCTATATTAATACTTTCTAAGGAGGCATATCCATTATATTCTTAAATCCAACAGCTTTGGACATTAATACAATCATTCAGCGATTGCCCAAGTACAGGGCATACACAAAGAATGAAGCTCCCATTAAATCCCATACACAGCATCTTCCGAGCCATCTAAAAGGCATCTCACGAGGAAATACCCGTAAGGGATATGTGGAACCCCAAAAATATGGGAAAGATGCAAAAGCACCATAATCTCTATGGGAAACGACCCTATAGTGATAGGTCAACAACAACTGAAAGGGCATAAAGGAGAGATATTATTGTACCCAATAGAATTATACACTTACCTCCAAACACTATACAGAGAAAATATTTTATTTTATTATAATCAATAACATTCGGAGGGAATACGTATGGCAAAGGGATATTGAACAGCGAAAAGAGATATACTGTATTAAAATAGTCTGGAGTTCCATCTTCACAGGGTTTACAAAATCCCAACATGTCTATACAATCTAAAGAAATAAAGAAAAACTATTACAAAAATAACAATAAAATCATAAAAACAACATAACAGAACAATATGTCTGTTAGGTATAAAACGTCAAAGTCTAAGCACTTAAATTTAATAAAAGACCCACAGCAATATGGTATAAACACATATACAAAGGTAGAGCTAGAAGAGAGAGACAATCTTAAATTCACGATTCAAGCCTCTTGGTTCTAAGCAATCCAGTTCATAAATCCAACGTAACTCCAACCTTTTCAGCATAGCTTTGGATGCCATGTTTAGCTCTGAGATGATTGAACCAGATCTGTAAACACAACAATTAATAAACCTTTATAAAAAGCTGTCGGAGTATATGTCAACAGCTGAATTAATGAAAAAAACTTTCAAAAATGCTGTAACTGGAAAAGTAACATTTGAAAAGGAGCAAAAAGAAAAAGCAAATTCTTTAGAGACCGAACAATGTAATTACAGGAGGTCTACAGACGCAAATGTCTATAGGAAGATGTCTCTTGATCCTAGGAAAGACATAGAGAAACACATGCAAATCCTTATAGATAGTGCCTTTGGTTGTGATATCATAGATGCTGATTTACATTTATTTCTTGTTCCTAAATTGCCGATTACACCTATGCTATACTGTCTTCCCAAAGTACACAAAAATCGAACTGCACCCCCTGGTAGACCAATAGTCTCGGGTAGGGATTCTTTATTAAGTCCAATGGCGATCTTTTTAGACAAAGTTCTTAGAATATTTGCCACATCAGCTAGGTCGTATGTGAGAGATACCTCAGACTTCTTGTCTATGATTAGAGAGGTCTCCATTCACACAGGAGCGATAATGGTCTCGTTTGACGTGACAAGCCTCTACACGTCAATTAACCACGAATGAGGCTTGAATAGTGTGAATAGGGTACTTGACCAGACTGACTTTTCAACAGAGTGCAAGAGTTTCCTTTTAGTATTACTTGAAATTGTACTAACATGCAATTACTTCTTATTCAACGATTAATTCTTTTTACAATTAAGATGTACCGCCATGGGCTCAAATGTGACACCCATTGTCATGGCGGACCTTGAGGAGATGTCAGGCTATGTAACGTGATGAAGTGGAGGAGCAACATCGACGACATCTTCCTCATTTGGACTGGTGACTTAGTTTCCCGATCGATATTCCTCAACCGTTTTTTAGAAAGCTCAAAAAGAAAACACCAAAATTCAATTGCCAAAATAAAGTACAAAGAATCGAATATTCTACACTTTTTAGAAATAAAAAAATCTGGAGCTATAGGTCTTTCGGACTGTGATAGTTACAGGAATGCGATACATATTGGTAGATTTATGGATCGGCAGAGTTTCCTCAACAGAAACTTTGGGTCAATCTTGAATTAAATATGTTATAGAAAAATATAGAAAACTGTGTATGAATTACCCCTCACAACAGATTGAAATATTCTGATTTAAAAAACTCTTTGACCAATCTGTCTATTAGAATTTGGCACAAATTAAATAAAAAATACAGTTTTATACCAATATTTCCCGTTATGCCCCTTTTAGTTTTTAATTACAACAAACTTTTAATATTAAAGAAAGACATTGCATCTGCTGAATTTTACTTTGTTTTTGGTTATTTTTTGTTCCAAAATAAGGAATTAATTTCATTCAAAAAAGCGGAAAATATTTTACTAAAATCTACAACCCATGGACAACGTTACTCCTCGATTTGCAAAGCGATTAAAGCTCCTGAATAGACATTTTGAGCTCATATCCCATATACATTATTACAGATTTATATTCTTCAAAAATTCCACCCCAAAAATCTATCTGGAAAATCTATCAATTACCTCTAATTCAGAAACACCCTCATTTATAGGGAAATGGGAAAAAGAATTAGACAAAAAGTTTTCAAAGTAATAGATTTATGTAGTTCTTAAAAACGTAAATTATTTTTCCAGTTCTATTAAAATACAAGAACTTAACTATAAACTGATCTCACGTTGGTACAAAACACCAGACCTAATAAATAGAGTTAACCCTCGATAAAGGAAATAGAAACTTATCGCATATCGGGTTCAATTGTGACCTCATTCAAACATTTGGGATAAAGATACAAACAATTCTAAGTGCGTTACTAAACCATAAGATGACGCCAACTCTAGATCTGGTATTACTCAATGTAAATGCCTCTTACCAGATTCAGAAGCAGAAATCCAACACACCCGACCTATTGAATGCAGCTAAAACTAATATCACGAGACACGGGACGGAGACAGACACATTATATATCTTACCATGGAGGAAGGAAATCCGTCTGATTCAATCCTTTGAAAAGACAAAATGGTCAATAGATCAGAATCTCGATAGATACCACGAAATGTGCGAAACTTGGTCAAACTTTCAAAAGTCACAATTCCTAGATTCCTAATTATAATTGATACAATAGGTGCCTGTCTCCTTACAAATCCTTAACATTCATTGTCAAATGATGGTTTATCCCGAAATGTAATTTATTTTCTAATGTAACGATCAGATTACATAGATAATTATCCAACAGCACAGACTTTTGTTTATGTTATTTTTACTTATATGGATAAATTCCCCCTTTTTTCTGTATCTGCGTTTTTTCCTTTTGATGTACTTTTTCCTGTGATTGAAAATGATAAATAAAGTATTTAAGAACTAAAAATTAAAAAACTGTTGGTTTTGTCCCACTAGGGCAGGGGTCAGGAACCTTTTTGGCTAAGAGAGCCGTAAACGCCACATATTTTGAAATATAATTCCGCGAGAGCCGTACAATATGTTTAAAGGGCCATTGACAGATCAATCGCTCCAATGTTCACTTAGTACAGCAAGGAATGCTCCTCCCTGCTGTATAAAGCCACAACTGGACTGAAACAATGGTAATTAGCAGTAAAAAAATTAAATAAATAACTTACATTGTGAGCTTGCGATGCATGACATCAGTCCAGCAGTCTGGCTTCTTCTTTTTCCTGCGCATGACTGGAAGCTGGCATTCTTCCCACCTGATGTTGAGAGAATGCCAGCTTTGAGGCATTCGCAGAAGAAAGAAGCTGGAATGTTGGACATGTCACACAACGCATTGTCAGTTATGTCAATTATCTATTTTATTATTTTACAGCGAATTATTGTTTAGGTCCAGCGGTGGCTTAGTGCAGCAGAGAGGAACACTCCTTTGTGTACTAAGTGACCGCTGGAGCAATTGTATCTGTCAGTGGCCCTTTTAAAAGTGTTGGTCTTACAGAAAATGAACAAAAAAGAGAGGCTCAGACCCATAGGGAACTAAAGCATTTACTACTTAAAGTGGTACATACAAGCAGGCACACCCAGCGTAATAAATAATTGAACTTTATTAAATAGTCTCACTGTACATAAAGTGCACACATTGACTTGTATTTAATTTTAAAGAACAACAAATCTCCGAACTCTTTTTTTTATAACATAATAACGTTTTAATGCTGTTGCTAACCAACGACGAATAGAATACTTCCTACCGTTAACGTCCAAGGGAGACACAAGGGAGGAGGCAGATGCCGCTTCACTAGGGGACGCAGGTGCGTGCTTGCAGACGGCGCGGCTATGCAGGGAGTTATGGGAAATGTAGTCCATGCTCCCTGCCGCTCACCACTGCCGCCAATGCTTATCAGGCCATCAAAGAACTACCAATATCAGCGTGCACCGCGGCCTGATGGAGCGCGGTGCACGGGCTGATGGAGCGCGGTGCATGCATCCTTCCCATAGACAGGTAGGAGCCCTGTCTGCGAGCCAGATACGGCCATCAAAAGAGCCATATCTGGCTCGCGAGCCATAGGTTCCCGACCCCTGCACTAGGGGATATGAAGAAGCGATCCTTTGATCGCTTCTATGCCTTAAAATACATAGTATAGGGTAATACTGACAGGTAACAGCTAAGGCCATGCCTTAGGCCCCCGACTGCCATGTTAACCCATCGGTTTCCCTGCTACTGCATTGTCGGACACCGATGAGCAGAAAGAGGAAGCCCCCTCCCTCTGACGAACACCTTGGATGCCATGGTTGATATTGCTCCTGCCGCTAATCTCGTTTATACAGTGGCAGTACCCACGAAATGCCAATGATGGATATATCCATCACAGAGCGGGAACTAGCACCCACTTGGGACTGATGAATCCGTCATAGGCCGTTTAAGGGTTAAGCATTTTTCCTTGGCTGCTGTGATGCTTTGATACAACTAGAAGCCCCCCATATTCCTGAGGTGTCTTCTTTGACGTGGTCAATGCCAATTACCTGAAAATGAAGCTGAAACATATAATTTTACTTTATATACAAGTAACACACAGGAGTAATATATATAATATAGACTGTAATACTAAGTGCACGTCAGGAGGTTCCTGAGATTCCACAATGCTAATGTTAGGAAGGCGTCAATACTTGGAAGATGCCATTGTTTAGAGGCTCCCGACCAAGGTGTCAAGAATAGGCCACGCTTATGTGGATTGAAAAATGAAGATGTTACATTGGTCTATTATTATTCAGTAAGTGTCAATGTTTAGGATGTGCCATTCTTAGCTTGTTACCCTCAAGGTGTGAAGGTTCGGTGACATTTAATGTGAAGTAAATATGAAACCTCAAATAAGTATATATGTATATTATAAGGATACATATCAGTTTATAACTCCCCTTGCACAGCTTCTTTTGAATGTACAATGTGACGGTCATCAAGAAGTTGCAGCACTTGAACAGCTTTGGCTTTTGTACATAGAGATGATTCGCTCTAAGCTGATGCGTTATAAACCTCCGCTCTGCCAGATTTGCAGAAAGTCACCATATGCAGAGTCAGCAGTGGGTTCCTGAGATGTGGTCGACACTGAAAGAGGGACTCTAGGATGTTGACTGTATGCAATGTGAAATGGAGTGGAAGTGGTGGACTGACTTGTGTGGTTGTTGTATGAGAACTCGGCCCATGGAAGAAGCTGTACCCAGTTATCATGCTGTGAAGAGATGAAGTGGCGGAGATAATTCTCCATGATCTGGTCGATCCTCTCAACTTCAATAGGCTGAGGAGTCAGAGGTTGAAACAGGCCGGCAGGCTTGGAGTGAGTAACTTTGTTAGAAGCACAGACTGTGCAAGAAGAGACAAAGTCCAGAACATCTTTAGGTAGCGTGGGCCACCAGAAGTTTTACGGACACCAGCGTGCCCAGCCAGTTTAGAACTGTGTCCCCAGTGGAGAATTCTTCTCCCGTCTGCCAACCGAACAAAAGTCCTCCCCGGAGGGATGTCTCTAACCTGCGGAGGATTAGCACTGACAATGCAGGACGGTTCTATGATTGTCTGAAGGGACTCCATTGTATCTTCCATCTCAAACGATCTGGACAGGGCATCGGACCTCACATTCTTGTCCGCAGGACAGTAGTGGAACACAAACTGGAAACAGCTGAAGAACAGCGACTACCTGGCTTGACGGGGATTCAGTCGTTGAGCAGACTGAAGGTAGGCAAGGTTCTTGTGGTCAGTGAAGATCAGGATGGGGTGAGCTGCACCCTCCAGAAGATGTCTCCACTCCTCCAGAGCCAATTTAATAGCCAGTAGCTCCCGATCTCCAATAGAGTAATTGCGCTCAGCAGAATAAAAAAGTCTTGAGTAGTAGCCACATGCTACTGCCTTTCCTTTGGAGATCCTCTGGAATAGAAGTGCACCAGCACCAACAGAGGAAGTGTCCACTTCCAGTGAGAACTGCCGAGATACGTCAGGGTGATGGAGGATTGAGGCTGAAGTGAAGGCTTTCTTGAGTCTAATAAATGCGGACTCTGCCTCTGGAGTCCACTCCTTGGCGTTCACACCCTTCTTGGTAAGAGTAGAGATGGGAGCCGTCAGAGATGAGAGGTTTGGAATAAACTGCCTGTAGAAATTGCCGAATCTCAGGAACCGCTGTATGGCCCTTAAGCCTTGAAGACATGGCCACTCCAGGACAGCTCTCACTTTCTCAGGATCCATCTTGAGACCTTGATCCGAGATGATGTAGCCCAGGAAGGGCAGAGAAATTATCTCAAAGACGCATTTCTCCAGCTTGGCGTATAAACGATTCTCCCTTAATCGTAGTAGAACCTGACGGACATGCCTCTGATGAGTCATCGTATCTGGGGAGAAAAATCAAAATATCATCGAGATAAACAACAACAGAGACATAGAGAAGATCTCGGAAGATTTCATTAATGAACTCCTGAAACACTGCGGGAGCATTACACAGTCCGAAGGGCATCACTAGGTATTCATAGTGCCCATCCCGGGTGTTAAATACCGTCTTCCATTCATCACCTCGGCGAATCCGTACTAGGTAATAAGCCCCCCGCAGGTCTAGCTTAGAAAACATTTTGGCTCCTCGTATGCGATCAAACAGCTCGGATATAAGTGGCAACGGGTATTTGTTCTTGACCGTGATCTGGCTGAGGCCATGGTAGTCATTGCAGGGTCGAAGGGATCCGTCCTTCTTTTTAATGAAGAAGAACCCAGCCCCGGCCGGGGAGGAAGACTTTCGTATGAAACCCCTCTCCAAATTCACCTTGATATAGGCCGACATGGATAGAGACTCTGGCAAGGAGAGAGGATATACTCGGCCACGGGGGAGAGAAGCATTAGGAACCAGTTCAATGGGGCAGTCATAGGTCCGATGTCGAGGCAGCATCTCAGCCTGCCTTTTGCTGAAAATATCTGCAAACTGAGCAAAATGGAGGGGGCAGTCCCGCCAATGACTGAGGCAGAGGAGGCTAGACAGGATGGATCTGCAACAGATAACAACCAAGGCACTTGGAGCCCCATTGGAGAACCTCTCCAGAATTCCAGTCCAGGACTGGGGCATGTAGTCGAAGCCAAGGCAGGCCCAGCAGAACAGGATTGATGGCCTTGGACAAAACAAGGAAAGAAATCAGCTCAGAATGAAGGACTCCAACCTGGAGCTTTAACTGCTTGGTTTTAGAAACAATGGGATCAGGCAGAGGCAGTCCATTTACTGAGGCAACAGCCCAAAGATGTCTCCAGGGGAACTGTAGGCAACTGAAGATGATCCACTAGCTCCTTTTGAATGAAGTTTACCGCAGACCCAGAGTCAAGATAGGCAGAAACCTGATGCGTTCTCTCATCGTATACTAGGGTCACAAGAATAGTCAGCTTGGAACAGAATGCTTTACAAAAAAAGTCCAGAAGTGCGTCTGCGTTGTTTCTCCTGGATAGACAATTTGCCTTGGTTACTCTGCACAGGATCCTCTGGTAGGACGACTGAGGAGAATTGCTGGAAAGTAGAATCCAGCCTAGGAAGTTCTCTCTCCCAGAGAACCTCTTGGGAATGCTCCCGGACCCTCATGTCAACCCCGGAGGTGAGTAGGATAAGATCGTCCAGGGTAGATGGCAGATCGCGAGCAGCCAGCTCGTCCTTAATCCCCGAAGACTGTCCCTGCCAGAATGTGGCCACCAAAGCCTCGTTGTTCCAGGTCAACTCAGCAGCCAGGATATGAAACTGAATGGTATACTTGCCCATGGAAAGGTCACCCTGGTGCAGGGTCAGTAGAGATGCAGTAGCCAAAGAAACTCTCCCATGTTCCTCAAAGATCGAGCGGGAGGTCTGTAAAAAGCACTGCAAGTCATGGGTCTTTGGTCCATGATGTTCCCACAGAGGATTAGCCCATGCCAGAGCTTTGCCAGTAAGGAGAGAGATGATGAAGGCGATCCTGACGTCATCCAAAGAGAAGGACCTGGCATGTAGTTTGAAGTGGATCTGGCACTGATTAAAAAATCCCCTGCAGGTCCTCGGGTCTCCGTCATAGCGTGGAGGTAGCGGCAGGAAGCACAGGGGATCGGTACTGGTACAGACAGGAAGTGTAGCAGGAGGAACAGCAGGAATGGGTGCGGTGACGACTGTGGTTGGAACAAGCAGCCGATGGGCTATGGTGTTCACCGACAGGAGGAGTTGGTCTGTCGTGACTGGAGATCCTCCATCTCGTCCAGCATGGTTTGTGTCGTCAAGGTCTCTGGTTGACCAGCGGTGTCCATGGCCTGAGCGTACTGTCAAGTAGTGGGTTTGTGGACACACTAGGCCGCTCCACCGTAGGAGGGCGGCAGCTGGCCAAACAACAGGAACCCCAGAATACAAAGTCTCGCACAAGGGTACCTGGATAGTCCAGACAGTGGTCGCAGCTCTGGTGGTGATGGAGATGGGTGCAGCAGGTAACGCAAGACATGGCGGATATAACAGGTGCCGCAGGTTGCGCCAGACATGGCGGATCCCTCTGGACGTGGCAGAAGACACAGGACGTTGCAGAAGACACAGGACGTGGCGGATGACACAGATGCCACAGGTTGCGCCAGACGCGGCGAATTCTTCTGGACATGGCAGATGACACAGGACGTGACACGACACCGTCACTAGTAGGCACAGGAACAAGAACAGCACGGGATACAGAAACAGGGAACAGGTAACAACTGGAACGGGAAACACTAAGGGACCATTTGCAAGACAGACTTAGGATAACTAACAACGCTAAGGCAAGGATCAGAAGGCCTAGGGCCTTCTTATAGTCCAGGAAATCATGGCAGTTGATGATGATTATTTCCTCTTGCGCGGAAGCTCGTGACCGGCCTACGGGACACAGCAGACCGGAGCAGAAGTGAGCGCTGGCGTCTCTTAGGAAGGAGATGGGGACCAGCGCTCACGGATGCATGGCTGCGGGCGTTGAGAGGTGAGTAAATCCGACGGCCCGTGGCCATGGACGTTACAGTGTGCTGTTCTTTTCACTCTCACCCTCTTCGTTCAATTTTTACTTTAAATCTATTCTGAGTTCAAAGTCTTATTTAGTGTTGTCTTCTTAGAGATTTTTGAGGGAGACTTGTTTGAATACAGAGAGGAGAGAGAGAACGTCAGACAGAGAGTGAGAAATAGTAAAACACAGAATGCAGATATATGTGATTAGTGTCAGTAGGTGTGTTTTGTAGTGAGGAGAATAGAATAGTTAGATTTACAATAATTTCTTAGAGAGATAGATTTTAAAGAGAGATAGAAGTCAGTCAGTGTCAGTGTGTTAGTTAGACAGGCAGCTATTGCTGTGAGTGAGTGCTGCTGCAGCTATACAATTCTTACATTAATATGTGAATCAAAAATCTTTATCACATCATTCACAAATCTTCTTCAATAATATTAATCCTGGTGCTGATAGCTCTTCGCTGCCTTCTTAAAAAGATGTCACGGACATGAAATCACTGATTGTTTAACATATATCTAATAGCGTCACCAAAAATTGGCTTATTGTTCTGCATCAAGCATTTATACATTTATACGTTACCGTTATACTTCAGTTTGTGTCCAAGTGACAATTTTGTTTCAAATAAATTGCTACTTCTGATACTACTGTGTGTCTATAAACACCGGGTGGCATCTTCCACCAAAAAGGACATTTTTGGACCATGTCTTCATTTTAGATTGCATAAAAAAACTCTGACAGTGCATTGTGTTATTAAACAGGCTGTTTGTTACCTCCGGCTACCATCCGTTTACCCATAGCCATATATGTAGCTGTCACTTTAACATTACTATTGTTGTCTTGGCATGAAAGAGCTTGAAAGGGTTGTCTACGGTCCTAGAAGACCTCAGGGTGTCATGCACGACTTTTCAGGACAACCAGGAGACTTTTGATTTGCGACAAATTTATTCGGACAGAATCAAATTGGTTCAATAAAATCGGACCAGAATTGAATTTCAGCAAATTTACTCATCTTTAACAGTAATGATTATATTCTTCTCATGACAAATTAGTGTAGAACACATTCAGAATTATCAAACAACACCCAGAATATCACATTGGGCAAATAATTCCCCTGTCAAATGTATAATGAGTGTCTCTATCCCCTTACATTAAACCCTAACCCTGCACCCTAACTCCACCACGGCTACCGGTTACCACTGGCTATTTACTCATAGCCATATATGTTGCTGTCACATTGAGATTGCTAATGCTGTTTTAACTTTAAAGAGCTTGAAAGGGGTTGTCTATGGTCCTAGAAGACCTCAGGGTGTCATACACAACTTTTCATGGCAATCAGGGCGCTTTTGATTTGTGACAAATTTATTCGAACATAATCGAATCTGACGGCCGGTTCAATAGAATCGGACCAGGATTTTGGGAAATTCACTCATCTCTAACAGCAATGATTATATTCTTCTTATGACACTATCGTGTAGAACACACTCAGAGCTGTCAAACGACACCCAGAACATCACATTGGGCAAATATTTTCCCTGTCGAATGTATAATGAATTTCTCTATCCCCTTACATTAAACCTTACTCTGCACCCTAAATCCACAATGTAAAGACTTTCCTCACCCAATTCTACCTAAATATAATTCCACCCAACCCCTAGCGATAAACTTTCTATTTAATGGGTTTCTAACAATACTCAACATTTTAACATTAACCCTTATGTCTTACCCCAAACCCTATCTTCTAACATAACTCTCCCCATCTATTGTGTAATGAACTTCTAAACACAAAGTTCTGCAAAACAAGAAAAATGTATCTATTTTACAAAACTCAACATCCCAAAACCCCAACAAATCAAAGTTCTTTTATAAGTTCAGATTAAAGTCCATTCAATTGAATTTCTTGAGCCGCCTCATCTTCTGCTCCATTGATCTAAGATGTCTTTGACTCTGGGCAAGTTGTTTTTCCAGAGCTGATGTCCGATACACCTCTCACCTCTTCACTTCTTCTTCATCCTGAAGAATTCCTATTAAGAATAGATTAAAGAATGTGTTAATAAGTTATTATGATATAGACATCGAAAAGCATCTGATCGAGCATTAATCTTACCGATTATATAGTCCACCCGCATTCTGTTCTGCTGTTTCCTCCACCGATCATACAGGTGCTGTCCATGGACTGTGGACTCTGTGAAGCATCTCTTCAGTACTGGGGGCTCCTTCTCCACAGTCAGCGGATATTTATCAGTGAATATTTTATATTCCTCCTCTTTGGTCCTCATCACGGGAGGAGAAGACTTTCTTTCCTTGACTTGTTTGATCTGTTGTTCCTCCTCCATTGCAGCTCTGTAGAAGACACAAATGATTTAGTAAAAGAGAGAAAAGTAAATAATAATCCCAATATATGTCAAGGGGGAAGAATACAAACATAACACTGCTCAGATACTTACTTTGAGGTGGCAGCCTTCTCTAGGTTTTCACAAATAAGTTCTTCCCGCAGCATCGCTGCTCTGGCCATGCCATGCATGTATATCTTCATGTAGACCGGGTCAGCAGCTCTATTTAAAGAAAATAAATGAAAATAAATTTAATTTAAATGAATGAAAAAGTTATGATTTTCTTTCTTTTAATTTATTATAAGACCTGTTTTTCTTCTTACCTCTTTTCGAGATTCTCTTTGGCAATTCCTTTGCTGAGACTTTTTTCAAACGGTCCAATTGCATTAATAAAGTTATAGGCCAGATCAGATGTCTTCTCGTCTTTGTCATCTCGTAATGTGGCATTCATCAGGTAATAGACAAACTGCATCAAAATATTGTGATATTTGAAGACGTCCTGATGGGTGTTGCCAATTTTCCGGAGTTCGGTGAAGTAGTCGTATGTCTTCTTGAAGTTGTAAAGGAAGTTCAATGACGGCTTCTTATTGTCCATGTAGTACAGGTAACGACCGATGTACTTTACCTAAAATGATCAATTGAAATAAGATGAATAAAAGAGGAGCAGACGCTTACACAGATCTAGGTTACATAAAGATCAGCTTCTTACCTCCTGTTTGCACCTCACGACACTTAAGGATTTTGAAAGATATTTCACAAATCCAGAAAACGGCTCTGACTCCAGAGAATGTCTCCTGTACATCCCGGCTTCACACATCTTCTTCCTCAGCGGGTTGTTCCAGGAAATCTTGGGCTGAGTTGTCAATGCTTCTGTCTCCATCGCTTCGTCCTCTTCTTCCTCTTCTTCTTCGTCCTCTTCTTCTTCCTCCTCTTCTTCCTCTTGGTTTTCTTGCTGGTCAGTTATCTTTTCTGTTCCTTCGCTCCTCTCCTCTACTGTACTTTCCTCTTCAGAGTCACTTGTCAGGATTACTTCTTCTTCTTCCTTCTTTCTATCATCTTCTGGGTGTTGAGTGCTATTAAACAATGAGATACAATTTAATTTTACTTCCATAGGAATGTTTTTGAGTATTTACATAATGTTTGGAGATGAAATGTTCCTTACCTCGTTTTCTCACGTCCGCTGTTTTTGTCTTTGACCTGTCGTGCACGTTCTTTCCCCACCGCGGCTCTATTCCCACATTCACTGCTCTTCTCTGGAGTCCTTGGTTGAGAATCTTTCATCTCCACACGTCTTTTTTTTTTACTTTTGTCTTGATTATTCCTGACATTTTCAAAAACAAAATAAATAATTTTTAAATCACACATGAAATAATAAAATATTTATTATAAAGACCATTACTATAGATGCTGGAATTATACAAACCTTGGCATATGAGGATTATTGTAGATTATAAATCCACGACCTTTAAGGAACCCAAGGACGTTTTCTAGGCATCTTCCATCGCATACGAGCTTCGCAACCTGATGGTAGTTGATTGCAAGGCCCTTTGAAGCTACAGTCACCAGGTTTTTCTTGGCTGTAGCGACCATAGCCTTTATATCATCATCACTGCTGTATCTCATACATTTTCTGTGCAGGTGGGTACCCAAGAAATTGTCTGTCTTAAAACATATGGGGCAGGTCATTGGGGTTCTGTTTTGCCTGTTTAACAAAAAAGTATTTATTAGAGTTATATTTATATTTTTGAAGAGGATTTCTGCCAGACATATAAAATAGGAATAAGAAAGAGCAGTATACTTACACTTTGGATGTCATGTTTAGCTCTGAGATGATTGAACCAGATCTGTAAACACAACAATTAATAAAGCCTTAAAATAAAGCTGTCGGATTATAAGTCAAGAACTGAATTAATGGAAAAAGCTTTCAAAAATGCTGTAAAAGAAAAAGTTAAATTCAAAAAGGAGAAAAAAGATGGAGGAAATTCTTTAGAGATCAGTCCGGTAGAGAGAGCAGAACTTCAGTGAATCCGCAAAAGTGACTGAGGACCTGGACTCTGAACTGTCCTTTTATGTAGAAATGTCATATCCTCCGACCAGTAGGATCACTCACTTTAATTCTTCTTTTGTTTCCTAACTGGCCAATAATAAACTGTCAAATAATTCCCTTTGTTAGAACTACATGGAATCATTAGCATTTTTGGAAGGTGTGAAAACTCAGTAAGAAACCTGCGCAAGTTACTGAAAACTCCTCACAAACATCAATGTTACTTTACTAATAATGCTGAAAGTAAAGGGAAATATACAAAATATATATATATATATAGCCCCCCTGTACATATAGCCCACCCCTGTATATAGCCCCCCTGTACATATAGTCCACCCCTGTATATAGCCCCCCTGTACATATAGCCCACCCCTGTATATAGCCCCCCTATACATATAGCCCACCCCTGTATATAGCCCCCCTGTACATATAGTCCACCCCTGTATATAGCCCCCTGTACATATGGCCCACCCCTGTATATAGCCCCCCTGTACATATAGTCCACCCCTGTATATAGCCCCACTGTACATATAGCCCACCCCTGTATATAGCCCCCCATACATATAGCCCACCCCTGTACATATAGTCCACCCCTGTATATAGCCCCCTGTACATATAGCCCACCCCTGTATATAGCCCCCCTGTACATATAGTCCACCCCTGTATATAGCCCCCCTGTACATATAGTCCACCCCTGTATATAGCCCCCCTGTACATATAGCCCACCCCTGTATATAGCCCCCCTGTACATATAATCCACCCCTGTATATAGCCCCCCTGTACATATAGCCCACCCCTGTATATAGCCCCCTTGTACATATAGCCCACCCCTGTATATAGCCCCCCTGTACATATAGTCCACCCCTGTATATAGCCCCCCTGTACATATAGCTCACCCCTGTATATAGCCCCCCTGTACATATAGCCCACCCCTGTATATAGCCCCCCTGTACATATAGCCCACCCCTGTATATAGCCCCCCTGTACATATAGCCCACCCCTGTATATAGCCCCCCTGTACATATAGTCCACCCCTGTATATAGCCCCCCTGTACATATAGCCCACCCCTGTATATAGCCCCCTGTACATATAGTCCACCCCTGTATATAGTGCTCCACAGATAGCCCACCCCTGTATATACTATATACAGGGGTGGGCTGTCTGTGGAGCACTATATACAGGGGTGGACTTTATGTACAAGGGGGCTATATACAGGGGTGGGCTTTCTGTGGAGCACTATAGGGGGAGATATTTGTGGGATACTATATACAGGGGTGGGCTCTGTCTACAGGGGGACTATATCTACAGGGGGACTATATCTACAGGGGGACTATATTTACAGGAGGACTATATCTACAGGGGGACTATATCTACAGGGGGACTATATCTACAGGGGGACTATATCTACAGGAGGACTATATCTACAGGAGGACTATATCTACAGGGGGACTATATCTACAGGAGGACTATATCCATTGCTTCTAATTGTACCTGTGTCCTTGCGACACAGGTAAAATTATAGTAAAATTATAGTAAAATTATAGTAAAATTATAGGGCGCTGGCACCCCCTCTAAACTGTGCTCGGGGCACGTGCCCCGCCTCCCCTCCCCTAGCTACACCCTGCCACACACATATTGCCCCCTGTAGTGCCCCTACACAGTATGATGTCCGCTTAGTGGCCTCCACGGAGTAGAATGCCCCCACAGTCCCCCTAGTAGAAAGTGCCCCCTGTAGATTGTGCCGTACAGCCTCCCTGTAGACAGTGCCATAATCCCCCACCTCCTCCTTGTAGACAGTGCCATACAGCCCCCATCTGCCCCTTGTAGTGTCATACAGCCCCACCTCCCTCTTGTACACAGTGCCCCCCACTGCCCCCTTGTAGACATTGTCATACAGCACCCACCTCCCCATTGTAGAAAGTGACATACAGCCCCCACATCCCCCTTGTAGACCGTGCCATACAGCCCCCCAAATCCCCCTTGTAGACAGTGCCATACAGCCCCCACCTCCACCTGACAGGATCCTTGCGTAGGCCGGCTTGATCCAGAGATGTCATCACGCCGACTGCGCAGGGATCCTGTCCCTGCGCCTCATAGGCTGCAGGCGCCTCTGTAGCCTGTTACAGAGTTTCCCAACCTTTTCGGACTTGAGCCACCCCTGGAAAAAAAAATTCCTCAGGGCCCCCCTAACAAAAATTGTTTCGAGAAAGACAGAAAATAGCTAAAAATAAGCACTACATTCTTAGGGTATGTTCACACAGCGTTTTATGTAAGGCAGAAAAAATCTGCTTTTGAATTGACAGCGTTATTTGATGGGGTTTTTTTTGCGTTTTTTTTTTAAGCCGTTGAAGCGAATGCAAAAGACGCAGCAAAAAAAGCTCCAAACGAGGAACGCAGCTATTTTCTTCCTATTAATTTCAATTGGAGGTCAGAGGTGGAAACCACTTGAAGACCATCAGCCCCCCACTCACAGTAATGACCATCAGCCCCCCAATCACAGTAATGACCATCAGCCCCCCAATCACAGTAATGACCATCAGCCCCCCACTCACAGCAAAATGACCATCAGCCCCCCCACTCACAGTAAAATGACCATCAGCCCCCCCACTCACAGTAAAATGACCATCAGCCCCCCACTCACAGTAAGGCTGGGTTCACACACACTATTTACGGACGTAATTTGGGCGTTTTAGCCCCGAATTACGTTGAAAATGCGGCTCAAAAGCGTCGGCAAACATCTGCCCATTCATTTGAATGGGTCTTACGATGTTCTGTGCCGACGGTCATTTTTTTTATACGCCGCTGTCAAAAGACGGCGCCTGTCACTTCTTGGGACATAATTGGAGCCGTTTTCCATTGGCACTATAGAAAAACAGCTCCAATTACGTCCGTCATGGACGCAGCGAAAAGCGCCTGCACATGCCATTACGGCTGAAATTCCGGAGCTGTTTTCTCCTTAAAACAGCTCTGTAATTTCATCCGTAACGGAGGCTGCCCTGTGAACAGATGACCATCAGCCCGTCCACTCACAGTAAAATGACCATCAGCCCGCCACTCACAGATGCCCTCTGTAGATATGTCACACAGCCCCCTGTACGTCGTGCCACACAGCCCCCTTGCTGCACAGCCCCCTTGTAGGTAGTGCCACAAATGCCCCCTTGCTGCACAGCCCCCTTGAAGGTAGAGCTACACAGCCCCCTGTAGGTAGTGCCACACAGCCCTCTTGTAGGTAGTGCCACAAGGCCCCCTTGTAGGTAGTGCCACACAGCCCCCTTGTAGGTAGTGCTACACAGCCCCCTGTAGGTAGTGCCACACAGCCCTCTTGTAGGTAGTGCCACACAGCCCTTTTGTAGGCCATGCCACACAGCCCCCTGTAGGTCATGCCACACAGCCCCCTGTAGGTAGTGCCACACAGCCCCCTGTAGGTCATGCCACACAGCCCCCTGTAGGTCGTGCAACACAGCTCCTTTGTAGGTAGTAGGGATGTCACGACACCTGAATTTGGACTTCAATACCGATACTTCGTGTAGTATTTCGATTTCGATACCAAAACGATACTTTGCCAACAGTAATAAAAAAAAAGTTCTTCCATCTTCTGATGTGAGGCGCGAGGTGTGATGCTGAATTTAACCTCCATTTGCCTCACATTAATAGTAATTAACCCCATCATGTTTCTCAGTCATAATGGGTTAATGTGTGAGGTACATGATGGGGTTAATTACTATTAATTTGAGGCACATGGAGGTTAAATTCATCGCACCTCGTGCCTCACATTAATAAGTGAAAGAAGTTTTTTTTTTTTTTTTTTTACAGCGTACACATCATAAATGACGCAAAAAAAGTGTTGTGCAGGTTATTACGGCCGCGCCAATACCGAATGTGTGTATTTTATATATTGAGACTTATTTTAATGCTTATTGTAAAAAAGGGGTATGTGTATTTTTTTAAATGTAACATTACTTTATGTTTTTACTTTATTTTTAAATTTTAATATACTGCATATATCAGATATACGCCAGTACATTAGCCGATGTATGTATAGTACACAGGCAGTTGTTAGGACGTACCTAAGTATGCCCTAACAACAGGAAATATGGTAGGACAGCCCTGGGGTCCTTCAATAGACCCTGGGCTGTCTGCCCATATAAGGTATGGCCCTCGATCGCGTCACAGGAATTCCCTGTGACGCAATCCAGGGGCATCCCCCCTCCTCACTTTCCCCTGAATGCTGCAGTCAGTTTTGATCGCAGCATTCAGGAGAATAGCGGCGGAGATGAGCGGTTTCTCTGATCTCCGCCGTTAGAGATGTGTAATAGTCAGTGTTCCGCTCCTGACATTAAGTGCATGCGCGGTCAGCATGAGGTAATGCGGCCGGCGCTGCACTAATGAGTGGCGGCGCAGACGCCGAAGACAGAACACAGGGGGTATTTTGCAGTGCGGATGCCATGTTCAGTTTTCAGTGCCGCCGCTCATTAGTGCAGCGCTGGCCGCATCGCATCATCCTCGCGGCGCGCACATGTCAGGACTCAGGAGCGGGGCAATGGCTGTATTACACAGCCGCAGCCCCGCTCTCATCATGTATTACTATACTTACCGGTGTGGGTCGAACCATTTGGGGATGCACAGTATCGAAACAGTATCGAAGTTGTGCATCCTTAGTAAGTAGTGCCACAAATCACCCCCTTGCCGCACAGCCCCCTTGTAGGTAGTGCCACACAGCCCCCGTGTAGGTAGTGTCACACAGCCCCCGTGTAGGTAGTGCCACACAGCCCCCGTGTAGGTAACACTCCCTTCCTGTAGATAGCGCCACTGTAGCTCCCTGTGGCTGGGGATTCCGCTCCTTGACCGAGTGCTTGATGTCTCTGTCCATATATGAACAGTGACATCAGGGGCAACTAACTCCTGAAGCGGAATCCCTGTCCACAGCAATGCAGACGTTGTGACCGGGGATTCCACTGCAGGAGAAGCCCCTGATGTCTCTGTCCATTTAGTCGGGGGTGCTATCTACAGGGGGTCCTCCTACTCACATCCACTTGGCGCTATGAGGAGGAGGAGAGAAAGCACGTCCGTGGCAGTTGTCCAGAGGAGTGTCGTGGCCCCCCTGGAGGGTTCTCATGGGAACCTCATGTTGGGAACCACCAGCCTAGTAGATCACAGAGCAGGGAGAGACCTCCCTGCTCTGCTATAGTGTTCAATAGTGTCTGCGTCTTTAGCAGGGCCGTATTTACAACTCACGCTGCCCTAGGCACTAAGCCTGAATATACCCCCATTAAAGGCCTATTTAGTTGAGCCAATTATCATCATGATTCGCCAGTTTCTGACCAATTATAATGATATTTGGTCAGTGTTAACAAAGGGGAAGATCAATGATAAAAACTTTGCTTATCGTTAACAGGTTCCCGACCGCTGGCTGTATTTTTACGGCCAGCGGTCAGGGTCTCTGAAGTCCGCCGTATACTCTAATTACGGCGGCACTTCAGAGACTGTGCACGTGCGATCGCGTGCACACAGCTCTATGCCCTGGCTGTTGCTAACAGCCATGGGCACTGGGCAGAATGTCAGGGGCCAATCTTTTGGCCCCTGAACATGTGATCGCTGTGACAACCAATCACAGCGATCACATGCATTTGTACGTATAAAACAGTGTGCACACCATCGCGTGCACACAGCCCTGTGCCCATGCTGTTGCCAACAGTTCTGGGCACTTGGCAGAGTATCAGGGACCAATCTGATGGTCCCTGAACATGTGGTCGCTGTGAAAACAGCGACCACATTTGACTTATTTTGACTTTTCTGGCAGCAAATCTCCTGCCTCTTTTCTTCTCGTCAAACATTGTTTCAGTTTGAGGAGAAGAAGAGACTCGAGAGAATCTGCCAGAAGATTACAGTGAAAAAAAATACAGTTACACTATAAAACATTCTCTGTATAGATAGATTTCTATCTATCTATACAATCTATCCATCTATCTTTTTTTCTATCTATCTACCTTTCTTTCTTTTATTCTATTAGAATAGGCAGGTAGGGAGTATATAATTATATATATATCCACATATATATATAGCAATAGTGGTTTATTTTTTTGTTAGCGGTAGTGTAGATATACAGTGAAGGAAATAAGTATTTGATCCCTTGCTGATTTTGTAAGTTTGCACGCTGTCAAAGACATGAACAGTCTAGAATTTTTAGGCTAGGTTAATTTTACCAGTGAGAGATAGATTATATTTTTTTTAAAAAACAGAAAATCACATAGTCAAAATTATATATATTTATTTGCATTGTGCACAGAGAAATAAGTATTTGATCCCTTTGGCAAACAAGACTTAATACTTGGTGTCAAAACCCTTGTTGGCAAGCACAGCAGTCAGACGTTTTTTGTAGTTGATGATGAGGTTTGCACACATGTTAGATGGAATTTTGGCCCACTCCTCTTTGCAGATCATCTGTAAATCATTTAGATTTGGAGGCTGTCGCTTGGCAACTCGGATCTTCAGCTCCCTCCATAAGTTTTCGATGGGATTAAGGTCTGAAGACTGGCTAGGCCACTCCATGACCTTAATGTGCTTCTTTTTGAGCCACTCCTTTGTTGCCTTGGCTGTATGTTTCGGGTCATTGTCGTGCTGGAAGACCCAGCCACGAGCCATTTTTAATGTCCTGGTGGAGGGAAGGAGGTTGTCACTCAGGATTTGACAATACATTGCTCCATCCATTCTCCCATTGATGCGGTGAAGTAGTCCTGTGCCCTTAGCAGAGAAACACCCCCAAAACATAATGTTTCCACCTCCATGCTTGACAGTGGGGACGGTGTTCTTTGGGTCATAGGCAGCATTTCTCTTCCTCCAAACACGGCGAGTTGAGTTAATGCCAAAGAGCTGAAATTTTAGTCTCATCTGACCACAGCACCTTCTCCCAATCACTCTCAGAATCATCCAGATGTTCATTTGCAAACTTCAGACGGGCCTGTACATGTGCCTTCTTGAGCAGTGGGACCTTGCGGGCACTGCAGGATTTTAATCCATTACGGCGTAATGTGTTACCAATGGTTTTCTTGGGGACTGTGGTCCCAGCTGCCTTGAGATCATTAACAAGTTCCCCCGTGTAGTTTTCGGCTGAGCTCTCACCTTCCTCAGGATCAAGGATACCCCACGAGGTGAGATTTTGCATGGAGCCCCAGATCGATGTGGATTGACAGTCATTTTGTATGTCTTCCATTTTCTTACTATTGCACCAACAGTTGTCTCCTTCTCACCCAGCGTCTTACTTATGGTTTTGTAGCCCATTCCAGCCTTGTGCAGGTCTGTGATCTTGTCCCTGACATCCTTAGAAAGCTCTTTGGTCTTGCCCATGTTGTAGAGGTTAGAGTCAGACTGAGTCATTGAGTCTGTGGACAGGAGTCTTTTATACAGGTGACCATGTAAGAGCTGTCTATAATGCAGGCACCAAGTTGATTTGGAGGGTGTAACTGGTCTGGAGGAGGCTGAACTCTTAATGGTTGGTCGGGGGTCACATACTTATTTCTCTGGGCACAATGCAAATAAATATATATCATTTTGACAATGTGATTTTCAGTTTTTTTTATATATAATCTATCTCTCACTGGTAAAATTAACCTAGCCATTCTAGACTGTTCATGACTTTGACAGTGGGCAAACTTACAAAATCAGCAAGGGATCAAATACTTATTTCCTTCACTGTATATACCAGTTAGTTTGTGTGTTTTATAAAAAAAATAAAAAAATTTGTTTAGCTAGTGTTAGTTACGTTATGGCGAGGAAGTTGTTTAGCGCGGCGGAGGCGTACGCCATGCTGTGGTCTGAGTCGGAGACCGCATCAGAGATGGCGTCAGAGATGGAACCTGTTTTGGGCAGCGACGATGATCGCGTCACTTCAGGTTCATCTTCAGGGGACGTTGTCCCTGATGCAGTTGAAACTGCAGAACATGAAAGCGCAGGGCCTAGTAGCGCTGTAGCACGGGACAGCCTGGTCCCTCCAGTCCAGGCTCTTGTATGGGCACCTGCCCCATCTTTTGGGCCTAGAATCCACGGATTTACTGCCACTCCTGGCATAACCGTGGACAATACAAATTTTGTCCAAATGGATTACTTCCATTTATTTATAACGGACGACATCCTAAATCAGATTGTCCACGAAACGAATTTATATGCCACGCAATATATAAGGCAGAAACCTTCATCCACCCATGCCAGAGATTGGACGCCCACCAATTTGCAGGAATTAAAAAAAATTTGGGGGCTCACCGTAAATATGGGTATTGTCAAAAAGCCCTCCATTAGGTCTTACTGATCAACAAGACCCGCCCAAGCCACCCCAGTATATTCTGCAGTAATGCCCAGGTCTCGTTATGAGACAATAATGAGGTTCCTCCACTTCACTGACAACGCACAGGCCCCCCCAAGTACCGATGCAAACCGGGATCGGTTGTTCAAAATTACACCACTGATAAATTCCCTGAATAATTTATTTCTGCAACTCTACACCCCTGAGCAGAATGTAAGCGTGGACGAATCCCTCCTCAACTTTCATGGCAGACTTAGCTTTCGCCAATATCGACCTTCCAAAAGGGCAAGATATGGCGTTAAGCTCTACAAATTGTGTGAAAGTGGGTCAGGATATACCAGCGGGTCAGGATATACCAGCGGGTCAGGATATACCAGCGGGTCAGGATATACCACCGCCTTCAGAATTTATGAAGGGCGGGACCACTCAATAAATGTTCCTGGATGCCCCCTGATCTTTCCACCAGCAGTAAGATCGTGTGGGAGATAATGCAGCCTCTGCTTCACAAGGGGTACCACCTGTACTGTGATAATTTTTATTCCAGTTTGCCCCTGTTTAGGCATTTGCATGCTGCAAGGACTGGGGCATGTGGTACCATGCGCAAAAACCGAATTGGTTTTCCGCAGCAAATAGTGGGGAAGTGCATGGTAAAGGGGGACTCCTGTGCTGATGCATCTGAGGAATTGCTGGCAATCAAGTTCAGGGATCGCAAAGACGTGTATGTGCTAAGCACGATTCATACCGCAGGAACAGTGGCAGTGAGGGAAAGAGGGGCAACATCGGACAAGCACACACCAGTGAGCGCCTCCGAATATAACAAGTACATGGGGGGGGGGGATTTAAGCGACCAGGTTTTACAGCCCTATTTAGTGAAGCGAAAAACAAAAACCTGGTACAAAATTTATCTGTTACAGGTGGCCATCCCGAGAATGCCCCCAGTCTGAGGATGTCACGCGACTGACTGAAAGACACTTCATCAGTCGTATTCCCCCAAGACCAACCAGAAGTAACCCCCAGAAAAAGTGCCGCGTCTGCAGAAAAGACGGGCACCGCAAAGATTCCCGATATTTCTGTCCCTCATGTCCCTCGCAACCAGGCCTGTGCATTGAGCCATGTTTTAAAAAATACCACACTGTTCTGCATTATTAGATTTTAGTTAATTCGTTGAAAATATATTTGCCCTACATTACGTTTTTATTTTTCCCCTGATTTTACTCCAAGGGTGGGGGAGGGAATGGGTGGGGGGTGGATGTCATGTTTGCATATTCTCTAAAGTTCATCTGCTGGAGAGCCCCGTGTGCATAAACCTGCAATTTCTTATTTTAGAAAACCCCAAAAAATAAATTCCCATTATACCCCTAGATGAATATTTTGGGATTTCGGCTTCGAGAGCAGATATTTGGAAGTGTTATAGAAACTCTGTTGAGTTTTGTAAAACCAGCTTTGAAAAAAAAGCGATTTGTGAAATAATCTTCTTCTATCGTCCGCCCTCCGACATCTCTATGTGATAATAAGGCCACATATTTGGTATCCCCGTGCACGGGAGAAGTGGCAGAATGTGAAAGGAGATGAATTTTGTCCGTGGTCTATACCGTGTGTGAAAAATGCTCAAGTAAACTGACGCATTTGCTAAAAATAGCAAATTTTATTTTGTTCCATCTTATTCAAGAAACTTTCAGAAGAAAACTGGACTGTCCAAAAATATGATAAACCCCTTGAAGGAAACCTTGTGGGGTCTACTTGTGTGAATGAAGTCATTTATGGGGTGTTTCTAATGTTTCAGCAGCATTAGGCCCCCCAGAAAACAGTATGCGGCTATAAAATCAAGTGCAGAATTCCTGGACCGAAAAGGCCAAAAAGCCTCCTTTTATGCCAAGCCCTGGCACATGCCCGCTCAGTGAATAAGGCCACATATTTGGTATCCCCGTGCACGGGAGAAGTGGCAGAATCTGAAAGGAAATTAATATTGTCCGTGGTCCATTCTATGTGTGAAAAATGCTGGCCTAAACTGACACAATTGCTAAATTCTTGCATTTTTTTCCAATTTTGCCCACTTTAGAGAAAAAAAATAAAAATGATATATACTGACAAATGCCACTAAAACAAAGCCCTGTCTGTCCTTTAAAAAGAGTGTAAATTCAAAGATGACCTTTATTCACCTGCTGAGTTACAGTCATCTAAAGAAGCGCAAAGCAAAGTTGTGACATGTTCTCTGGTCATTTATCTGTAAAACAGCCCAGTCCTTAATCGGTTAATCTCAAATGAGAAAAAAAAAAAGTAATACACCCGGCCGTAGTCATAGCGATGCGTATTCTGCTCTGAGCGTAGCCCCGCCTCCAGGGTTGACGATGCATCCCATGTGACCGCTGCAGCCAATCAAAGGCCAATCAAAGGCTGCAGTGGCCACATGGACTACAGCGTCATCGCAGGAGGCGGGGCTACGCTCAGAGAGGGAGGGACTACGGTCGGGAGTATTAGCTTTTTTTTAAATTTATTTCTGCAGTCTTTCCGCTAAAAAAACTGCACCAAAATTTGGTGCTGTTTTTCAGGTGAAATTCCCTGCGGTTCTCGGGACGTGTACGCTGTGTGGTTTTACGTATCCGCCCTGTGTGTTCCTACCCTTATAATCAAGATGCTCTCCCCACAAAGTATTATCTCTAAGGGCTTATTCAGACGAACGGAAAAAACGCCCGTGCAACGCGCCTGATTTTAACGCGCGTGGCACGGACCTATATTAGTCTACGGGGCCGTGCAGACATGTCCGTGAGTCCGCTGCGTAAAAGTCACGACATGTCCGTTCTTTGGGCGTTTTTCGCGCATCACGCACCCATTGAAGTCAATGGGTGCGTGAAAAACCACGCGCACCACACGGAAGCTCTAACGTGCGACCAGCGTGATTCGCGCAACAGCTGTGAAAAGGATGAATCAAAACAGAAAAGCACCACCTGCTACAAACATCCAAACGGAGTGTCATAATGATGGCGGCTGCGCAAAAACCACGCAGCCACGCATCATATGCTGCTGCCGCACGGAGCTGTCAAGTGCATTTTGCGCAGGCAAAAACGCCGCGCTCGTGTGAATCCAGCCTAAGGGTAAGGCCACACGGAGCAGCCCTGACACGGTCGCAACGCAGCGAACAACCACGCCGGCACCATGTTCAGTGCGGCTGTCAAACAGCCTGTTAGTGGCCGCACGTATTCCGGTTACACGCGCACTGCCGCTCTATTCATTCTCTATGGGAGCGCCGGAGATAGCGAGTGCAGTGTTCTGCTTTTTCCGGCGCTCCCATAGAGAATTGATAGGAGGTAAGTTGTTGTAATTTGCAAAATCGTGCGGCTATAAAGGGTGTATTAATTCATGGCCGCACGATTTTGCAGATAAAGGGACGGTTTACCCGCGTTAACGTGCGGCCATGAATTAATACACCCTTTATGGCCACACGATTTTGCAAATTACAACTTACCCCCTATCAATTCCCTATGGGAGCGCCGGAAAAAAGCAGAACACTGCACTCGCTATCTCCGGCGCTCCCATAGAGAATGAATGGAGCGGCAGTGCGCGTGTAACCGGAATACCCCTTAACGAGGTATTTGACAGCCGCTCCTACATAGTGCCAGCGCGGTTGTTGGCCGCGTTGCGACCGTGTCAGGGCCGCTCCGTGTGGCCGTACCCTAAAGAATCCTTTCTCCCCATACATAACGCTAAGTTCCCCTCCCCCATGATTCATAATAAGCTCCTACACCACTAAATAAACTATACAGAAGTCCCCCTCCCCACAAAATACATGTATAAAGAATCCCCCCCCCCCACACTCCTATAGCATTTAGGGCAATGTCCCCTCACCTTCAAGATCGATCTGTAAAAATACACACAAATCACCTCTAACCTAGTCTCCCCTCCCCCACAAAATCCATCTTTGCAAAAAACAAACATCCTGTTACACAGCACATAAAGCCCCCTCTCTCCCCCTCCCTCACACATCACATAAAGCCCCCTCTCTCCCCCTCCCTCACACATCACATAAAGCCCCCTCTCTCCCCCTCCCTCACACATCACATAAAGCCCCCTCTCTCCCCCTCCCTCACACATCACATAAAGCCCCCTCTCTCCCCCTCCCTCACACAGCACATAAAGCCCCCTCTCTCCCCCTCCCTCACACAGCACATAAAGCCCCCTTTCTCCCCCTCCCTCACACAGCACATAAAGCCCCCTCTCTCCCCCTCCCTCACACATCACATAAAGCCCCCTCTCTCCCCCTCCCTCACACAGCACATAAAGCCCCCTCTCTCCCCCCCTCACACATCACATAAAGCCCCCTCTCTCCCCCTCCCTCACACAGCACATAAAGCCCCCTCTCTCCCCCTCCCTCACACATCACATAAAGCCCCCTCTCTCCCCCTCCCTCACACATCACATAAAGCCCCCTCTCTCCCCCTCCCTCACACAGCACATAAAGCCCCCTCTCTCCCCCTCCCTCACACAGCACATAAAGCCCCCTCTCTCCCCCTCCCTCACACATCACATAAAGCCCCCTCTCTCCCCCTCCCTCACACATCACATAAAGCCCCCTCTCTCCCCCTCCCTCACACATCACATAAAGCCCCCTCTCTCCCCCTCCCTCACACATCACATAAAGCCCCCTCTCTCCCCCTCCCTCACACAGCACATAAAGCCCCCTCTCTCCCCCTCCCTCACAAGCACATAAAGCCCCCTTTCTCCCCCTCCCTCACACATCACATAAAGCCCCCTCTCTCCCCCTCCCTCACACAGCACATAAGCCCCCTCTCTCCCCCTCCCCTCACACATCACATAAAGCCCCCTCTCTCCCCCTCCCTCACACATCACATAAAGCCCCCTCTCTCCCCCTCCCTCACACAGCACATAAAGCCCCCTCTCTCCCCCTCCCTCACACTGCACATAAAGCCCCCTCTCTCCCCCTCCCTCACACATCACATAAAGCCCCCTCTCTCCCCCTCCCTCACACAGCACATAAAGCCCCCTCTCTCCCCCTCCTCACACATCACATAAAGCCCCCTCTCTCCCCCTCCCTCACACAGCACATAAAGCCCCCTCTCTCCCCCTCCCACACACAGCACATAAAGCCCCCTCTCTCCCCCTCCCTCACACAGCACATAAAGCCCCCTCTCTCCCCCTCCCTCACACAGCACATAAAGCCCCCTCTCTCCCCCTCCCTCACACTGCACATAAAGCCCCCTCTCTCCCCCTCCCCACACATCACATAAAGCCCCCTCTCTCCCCCTCCCTCACACAGCACATAAAGCCCCCTCTCTCCCCCTCCCTCACACAGCACATAAAGCCCCCTTTCTCCCCCTCCCTCACACATCACATAAAGCCCCCTTTCTCCCCTCCCTCACACATCACATAAAGCCCCCTCTCTCCCCCTCCCTCACACTGCACATAAAGCCCCCTCTCTCCCCCTCCCTCACACAGCACATAAAGCCCCCTCTCTCCCCCTCCCTCACACATCACATAAAGCCCCCTCTCTCCCCCTCCCTCACACAGCACATAAAGCCCCCTCTTCCCCCTCCCTCACACAGCACATAAAGCCCCCTCTCTCCCCCTCACTCCACATCACATAAAGCCCCCCCTCTCTCCCCCTCCCACACACATCACATAAAGCCCCTCTCTCCCCCTCCCTCACACAGCACATAAAGCCCCCTCTCTCCCCCTCACACATCACATAAAGCCCCCTCTCTCCCCCTCACACAGCACATAAAACCCCCTCTCTCCCCCTCCCTCACACATCACATAAGCCCCCTCTCTCCCCCTCCCTCACACAGCACATAAAGCCCCCTCTCTCCCCCTCCCTCACACATCACATAAAGCCCCCTCTCTCCCCCTCCCTCACACAGCACATAAAGCCCCCTCTCTCCCCCTCCCTCACACAGCACATAAAGCCCCCTCTCTCCCCCTCCCTCACACATCACATAAAGCCCCCTCTCTCCCCCTCCCTCACACATCACATAAAGCCCCCTCTCTCCCCCTCCCTCACACATCACATAAAGCCCCCTCTCTCCCCCCTCCCTCACACAGCACATAAAGCCCCTCTCTCCCCCTCCCTCACACAGCACATAAAGCCCCCTCTCTCCCCCTCCCTCACACAGCACATAAAGCCCCCTCTCTCCCCCTCCCTCACACATCACATAAAGCCCCCTCTCTCCCCCTCCCTCACACATCACATAAAGCCCCCTCTCTCCCCTCCCTCACACATCACATAAAGCCCCCTCTCTCCCCCTCCCTCACACAGCACATAAAGCCCCCTCTCTCCCCCTCCCTCACACAGCACATAAAGCCCCCTCTCTCCCCCTCCCCTCACACATCACATAAAGCCCCCTCTCTCCCCCTCCCTCACACATCACATAAAGCCCCCTCTCTCCCCCTCCCTCACACAGCACATAAAGCCCCCTCTCTCCCCCTCCCTCACACAGCACATAAAGCCCCCTCTCTCCCCCTCCCTCACACAGCACATAAAGCCCCCTCTCTCCCCCTCCCTCACACAGCACATAAAGCCCCCTTTCTCCCCCTCCCTCACACATCACATAAAGCCCCCTCTCTCCCCCTCCCTCACACTGCACATAAAGCCCCCTCTCTCCCCCTCCCTCACACATCACATAAAGCCCCCTCTCTCCCCCTCCCTCACACATCACATAAAGCCCCTCTCTCCCCCTCCCTCACACATCACATAAAGCCCCCTCTCTCCCCCTCCCTCACACAGCACATAAAGCCCCCTCTCTCCCCTCCCTCACACATCACATAAAGACCCCTCTCTCCCCCCTCCCTCACACAGCACATAAAGCCCCCTTCTCCCCCTCCCTCACACATCACATAAAGCCCCCTCTCTCCCCCTCCCTCACACAGCACATAAAGCCCCCTCTCTCCCCCTCCCTCACACATCACATAAAGCCCCCTCTCTCCCCCTCCCTCACACAGCACATAAAGCCCCCTCTCTCCCCCTCCCTCACACAGCACATAAAGCCCCCTCTCTCCCCCTCCCTCACACATCACATAAAGCCCCTCTCTCCCCCTCCCCTCACACATCACATAAAGCCCCCTCTCTCCCCCTC